>NW_028319817.1:0-40000 GCF_062004578.1 Staurois parvus
TAAGATAGTCGGCTCCATCCAGTGACCATAATGCAGTATTATCCGGTAAAATACCCCGTTATTTGATTATTTCCGGGACTTATACAGCATCATCAATTTACACAGCGCTTTACATATACAGTATATTGTACATTCACCTCAGTCCCCGCCCCCGAGGAGCGTACAATCTCGGGTCCCTTACTCACATTCATACATACACATACTAGGGACAATGTAGACAGGAGCCAATTCACCTCCCAGCATGCCTTTGGAGTGTGGGAGGAAACTGGAGTACCCAGAGGAAACCAATGCAGGCACAGGGAGAACATGCAAACTCCAGGCAGGTGGTGCCGTGGTTGGGATTTGAACCAACGACCCGAGTACTGCCAGGGGGAAGTGCTAACCATTTAGCCGCTGTGCTGCCCCATTATACCAAGTATAGACTTTCAAAAGGTGAAAACCAACAACTACAACTACCAATCCTATAGAGGTCAATGGCCCTGGAGGACCCCGGAGATCAGCAATGGAGGAATCTGACACAGATTTATGTTCACTGATAGATTATACTGGAACAGGGACGGACTGACCATTTGGAAACTCGGGCAGTGCCCAAGGGCCCGGGGTCAGTAGGGGGCCCCATGAGATGCCCCTGGTACCTTTTTCATAGGCTTTTTTGAGTTTGGGCAAGGACACAGGGGCCCCATGATCCCCTATTTCCCGGGGGCCCCATGAGTTGTCAGTCCGCCCCTGTACTGGAATGAGACGAATTATGTGGAGCAGATTCTTCTCATATCTCTTAGTCATCTTTTCCTGCACAGAACTGTTACTGGAATGCGCTAAAACACATCAAAAATGCACCGGAACGCACATGTCCCTATCAGGGGCGGACTAACCATTCGAGCACTCGGGCACTGCCCGAGGGCCCGGGGTCAGTAGGGGGCCCCATGAGATGCTCCTGGTACCTTTCATTGGCTTTTTCATAGGCTTTTTTGGGTGTGGGCGAGGACACGGGGGCCCCAAGATCCCATATTGTCCGGGGGCCCAATGAGTTGTCAGTCCGCCCCTGGTCCCTATTTAAATTGAAGCAAAAGAGAGGGGAAAAAATGAACCGGAATGCATCAAAAATGCACTGGAAAGGGCCAAAAAATATCACAAACAGTCCAGAACGCGCCACAAATGCAACAAAAATGCACATGTGGAAACAAATCTGGAACACATGTGGACTGCGTTTCTATGGTGTGAACCGGCCATAAGTCTGGTCATACATTATACAATTTTCTGTCCAATTTCTGCCCAATTTCCTTTAGATTTACCACCAACTATGTAGTGCAAGGGCCCGCCTAATTGGATACAATTGAAAGTGTTGTTAGGTTTGACCTCCTATTATATGGTTTTTGGTAAATCGAAAGCAAAATTCTCAAGAAAATTGTATAATGTATGGCCAGGCTTACTGCAAATTGAATAATCTGTAAAATCTTTTAAACCATCACCTATGGACAGTTCCGGGCACTGTAGTTTGTCACCATGTCACAGGTGTGCGCAACTGGAAATCTTGACATGTTTGGTATCTTTTTACTCAGAATCATCTTTTATATTTTACAAAAAAAATCGGTACTATATTGTGTCTGTGTGCACTAACATTCATTTTAGTTGTTTTTTTTCCCTGAACATCGCGATTTGATCGCGTGACATAAAAAATTGCCTACTACCGCCATTTTATTCTCCAGGGTCTTTGATTTCAGAAATAGCGTTTGTGGATTCAGATAGTGTTTGGGGGTTCTAAATGATTTACTAGCAAAGACACAATTTCAACACGTTTGTGAAATGTTAAAAAAAAATGCCCTGGATGGCAAATGGTTAAGCACAAAGCCCAACCAAAAATGCAGCAAAGATCCAAAAATGCAAAAAGATCCAAAAATGCAACAAAGTTCCAAAAATGCAACAAAGATTAAAAAATGCAACAAAGATGCATGTATTGATGTCTGTGGGGCAAAAATTGCACCATGCTAAACTGGCACTGCACCATCTTACATTGGTGTGAACAGACACAGTAGAGATTAAAGTGATTTCCACTGTTATGCAGTGCAGGGCGATGATGGACGCAGGAGAAACCTCACCAGTGTGAAAAAAATAAATAAAACTAATGCAGACATAACATCTAACAACCGATAAGGTGCAATATATGACTTTTCTGTTTTGAGGTTTATAAATGGTTTAGGTTAAAGCATATCTAAAAACAAAACTTTTTGTTCTATTTGGGATGAAATAGGGATTATTTGAAACGACCATCAGGACCCCATATAAGAGATCACCCTTCACAAATCAAAGTTTTGGCTTTAGATACATTTTAATATTGAGACAATGTACATTATATGTTGTATATATATATATATCATATAATGTACATTATCTCTCTATTATCTATCTATCTATCTATTATCTATCTATCTATCTATCTATTATCTATCTATCTATCTATTATCTATCTATCTATCTATCTATCTATCTATCTATTATCTATCTATTATCTATCTATTATCTATTATCTATTATCTATCTATCTATCTATCTATCTATCTATCTATCTATTATCTATCTATCTATCTATTATCTATCTATCTATTATCTATCTATCTATCTATCTATCTATCTATCTATCTATCTATTATCTATCTATTATCTATCTATCTATCTATTATCTATTATCTATTATCTATCTATCTATTATCTATCTATTATCTATCTATCTATCTATTATCTATCTATCTATCTATCTATCTATCTATCTATCTATCTATCTATCTATCTATCTATCTATTATCTATCTATCTATCTATTATCTATCTATCTATCTATCTATCTATTATCTATCTATCTATCTATTATCTATCTATCTATCTATTATCTATCTATCTATCTATCTATCTATTATCTATCTATTATCTATCTATCTATTATCTATCTATCTATTATCTATCTATCTATCTATCTATCTATCTATCTATCTATCTATTATCTATCTATCTATCTATCTATCTATCTATTATCTATCTATCTATCTATCTATCTATCTATCTATCTATTATCTATCTATCTATCTATTATCTATCTATCTATTATCTATCTATTATCTATCTATTATCTATCTATCTATCTATCTATTATCTATCTATCTATTATCTATCTATCTATCTATCTATCTATCTATCTATCTATTATCTATCTATCTATCTATCTATCTATCTATCTATCTATCTATCTATCTATTATCTATCTATCTATTATCTATCTATCTATTATCTATCTATCTATTATCTATCTATTATCTATCAATCTATCTATTATCTATCAATCTATCTATTATCTATCAATCTATCTATCTATCTATCTATCTATCTATTATCTATTATCTATCTATCTATTATCTATTATCTATTATCTATCTATAATCTATCTATCTATTATCTATCTATTATCTATCTATCTATCTATCTATCATCTATCTATATACACACATTATTATGTCTTCGTTATGGGATAGGAAAACAGTAACAAAATATCATCATAGAACAGTCTAGAATGGTGGCAGCTATGCGGAATGGTATTAGAGGCAAGCAGCAATGATGGTGGGGCCCCCTGGATTAGGGGCCCCTGGATGTCAGAGAAGAGAAGTGGTACCTGGTGGGCTCTGGCAGTGTCCAGGTGTCGGGCTCGGTGTCGGGCTGACACGCTCAGGTGTATCTGCCACAGGTGAGCTCGCACATTCCGCAGGTAAACAGGACTGCTCGGTATCCAGGCAGCGGGTGCTGCGAAGTGTCACTCCTGGGGCAGAGCCGACCATTGTCATGTTAATACCTGCGGGGAGTGACACACCTGAGTGTCCTTGACAGCAATGAGACACTCTGCAGGAGAGCGCCGGCTTAACCCTTTCACTGCCTGCCTGCTGGAGAACAGATCACAGCTATAGGGACTGTGGGGGGTATGTACTGTACCTCCATATAGACAGAGGAAAGGAGAGGGGGGGGGATGGAGAGAGGGGGGGAGAGAGGAAGAGAGAAGGAGAGAGAGGAGGGAGAGGAAGAGAGAAGGAGAGAGAGGAGGGAGAGGGGGAGAATGAGGGAGGGAGGGAGGGAGAGAGGGAGGAGGGGGAGGGGAGAGAGATAGAAAGGGGGGGGGAGTCAGAAGAAGGGGGGGGGGGGAGAGAGAGAAAGAGAGAGAGAGAGAATGGGGAGAGAGAGGGATGGGGAGAGAGGGAGGGAGAGAGAGGGGGGAGAGGGAGAGAGAGGGGTGAGAGGGAGGGGGGGAGAGAAGGAGAGAGGGGGGAGATAGAGAGGGGGGAGAGAGAGAGAAAGAGGGGGGAGCTAGAGAGAGGGGGGAGAGAGGGGGGAGAGAAAGAGGGAGAGAGGGGGGAGAAAGAGAGGGGGGGAGGGACAGAGAAGAGAGGGGAAAGAGAGGGAGAGAGAGGGGAGGGGAGAGAGGGGGGGAGAGAGGGGAAGAAAGAGAGAGGGGGAGAGAGGGGGAGAGTGATAAAGAGAGGGGGGAGAGAAGAAGGGGGTAGGGAGGGGGAGGGAGAGGGAGGAGAAGGGAGGGAGAGAGGGGGGGGAGAGAGAGGGGGGAGAGGGGAAGAGTGATAAAGAGAGGGGGGAGAGAAGAAGGGGGTAGGGAGGGGGAGGGGGAGGGAGGAGAAGGGAGGGAGAGAGGGGGGGGGAGAGAGAGGGGGGAGAGGGGAAGAGAGATAAGGGGTAGAGAGAGGGACAGAGAGAGAGAGGGGGGCGAGAGAGAGAGAAGAAGGAGGGAGAAAGAAAGGAGAGGGAGGGAAAGGGAGAAGGATGGAAACAGGAGAGAGAGGAGGGAGCAAGAGAAAAAAGGGGGGGGGGAGCTATCCCCCTTCCCATTATAACTCAACATTGATTTGGCAATGCTAAAATGTATCTGGTCCGGCCAGTAAAGCTTTTTTGAATTTGAATTTGAGAGAAGAGAAAGGAGAGAAGAGAGAGGGAAAGGATTGCGGAGTTCTGTCTGATTTTTTTTCCTCAATGAAGGATGGGTGAGCCGGAGGTTGTGTCCTGGACTCCGGTGACCCCGGGGTGTGCTGAGTGTGTATCTCTGCATGTTTCCATCTAGCACCACGCTGCACATTGTGGTGTAAATGGGGCCCACGGGAAACATTTGCCTTCTGTGTGCCTCAGTGGTGACCTGTGTTACTCGGGTGTAGAAAATCCCCCACCTGTGCTGTGAATGAGCTCAGAGTGCAGATAAAGAAGTGACAGAACTCTTGAACTGTATTACTTCAAGTGCACTAATAGGGCTACAATCATCCTGAGCTTGGGAAAGGATTAAGAGGAAAAAAAGGTGTGTGGGGGGGGGGGGGATGGGGGGGAGAGAGTGAAGAGAGTGGAGGAGAGAAGAGAGAAGAAAATGGAGGAGGGGAGAGAGAAGTTTTTGAGAAGTAGAAAGAAAAAGCAAAATATAGATTATTTGATACAGAGAGTAAAAAAAGACTGTGAGAGAGAAAGAGATAGAGAGCCTGAGAAGGAGCAAGATGAATGGAAGGAGTGAGAGAGTGGAAAAGGAAGGAGAGAAGGAAGGAAGGAAGGGAGGGAGGGAGGGAAGAAGGATGGAGAGAGGGAGGAAAGCAGAGAAGGAAGGAAGAAAGGGAGGGAGGGAGTATTATTATTATTATTATTACATCGAGTTTATATAGCGCCAAAGGGTTTGCTCAGCGCTGTACAATAGGGGGGGGACAATACATGGCCCAGTACAACAATAACAAACAATACACGAGGGGTTAGAGGGCCCTACTCTTCCGAGCTTACAATCTAGGAGGGAGGGGGTAGTGGAACAATAGGAAGTGGCTGTGGGGGATGAAGTGGCTGAGGGGGATGAAGTGGTGGGAGGAATGAGGGAGGATGGCCGTTAGGTGAGGGTGGGGTAGGCTTCCCTGAAGAGGTGGGTTTTCAGGGAGCGCCTGAAGGTGAGGAGGGAAGGCAACAGTCGGATGGATTGGGGCAGTGAGTTCCAGAGGATGGGGGAGGACCTGGAGAAGTCCTGCAGTCGTGCTTGGGAGGAGGAGACCAGGGAGCAGGATAGAAGGAGGTCCTGTGAGGAGCGAAGGGTACGGGTAGGGTGGTACTTGGTGATCAGGTCAGTGAGGTAGTCAGGGGCAGTGTTGTGAACGGCTTTGTAGGTCAGGGTTAGAAGTTTAAATTTGATGCGTTGGGCAATCGGGAGCCAGTGAAGGGAGAGGCAGAGGGGGGTGGCAGAGGTGGAGCGGGTGGTGAGGTGGATGAGTCTGGCCGCTGAGTTCAGGATGGTCTGGAGCGGGGAGAGCTTGCACTGGGGTAGGCCGGTGAGGAGGGAGTTGCAGTAGTCCAGGCGTGAGATGATGAGGGAGTGTACTAGAAGTTTGGTGGTGTCTGGGGTGAGGAAGGTACATATCCTGGCAATATTGCGGAGATGGAGCCTGCAGGTGTTTGTAAGTGATTTGACATGCGGTTGGAAGGAGAGGTTCGAGTCCAGAATGACGCCAAGGACTTTGGCTTGCAGGGCGGGAATGATAGTGGTGTTGGTGGTGGTGATGGATAGGATGGGGGGGGGGGGGAGACGAGGAGTTCGGTTTTGGAGAGGTTAAGCTTGAGGAAATGGAGCGACATCCAGTCTGAGATGTCGTTTAGGAGGTGAGTGATGCGGGCGGAGATAGTGGGGGTGAGGAGAGGGGTGGAGAGGTAAATTTGGGTGTCGGGTTAGGAAGAAAGAATGAAAGGAAGGAGAAAAGGAAGGAAGGAAGGAAGAAAGGAAGGAGGGAGGGAGGGAAGGAAAGAAGGAAGGGAAGAAGGAGGGAGAGAAGGAAAGGAAGGAAGGAAGAAAGGAAGGAAGGAGGGAGGGAGGAAGGAAAGGAAAGGAAGGAAGGAAGGGAAGAAGGAGGAAGAGAAGGAAAGGAAGGAAGGAAGGAAGGAAGGAAGGAAGGGAAAGGAAAGGAAAGGAAAGGAAAGGAAAGGAAAGGAAGGAAGGAAGGAAGGAAGGAAGGAAAGGAAGGAAGGAAGGAAGGAGAGAGAGAATGAAAGGAATGAAGGAAGAAGGGAAGGAAGGGTGGAAGGAGGGAGGGAGGGAGGAAGGAAAGGAAGGGAGGAAGGAAGGAAGGAAGGAAGGAAGGGAGGAAGGAAGGAAAGGAAAGGAAGGAAGGAAGGAAGGAAGGAGAGAAGGGAAGGAAAGGAAGGCAGGAAGGAATGTGTAAACAAAACTACATGTCTGTGTTGCACATGTCAGCCCAATCAGATTTTAGATTTCATTCTTCCCAGCATAAGGGAATTGACAGCTGTGATTCCAGAAGGAAATTTGCCCATTTTCTGTCCGTGTTCTTTCCCTTTCAGCATGCTCAGTGGCTGCATTGTCGGAGTGATGGGATCAGCAGGTTTAGCCAGGTCACCAAACGGTCACTAGAGAATGTCCCCTCCTGGGGGGGGGTCACTATAGGCCGGCTGTCATCATGAACTCTGTTCCCAGGGTCATCGCTCAGTCTGGGGGGTTATATTGCAAAGTTCTCTTTAGTAAATAGTGGGTCACAGAAATTGAGGTCCTATAATATTCAGTTTATCAGTTAAAGAGACATCATTTCCCTTCATTCAGCATTCATCTCCTGACTGTCTGCATTTAAAGGGACAGTACACACAAATGTACATGTAATTAAGGTCAGTGTATCTAATTCCCAGTGATCTGTGTACAAAGGGACAGACTTATCTCCTCATTACATACTCATCCTCTGCTTCCTACTTTACTGCCCCTTCTGGCCCAACAAGTCTATAAGTCTTCCTCTTTGAAAACAATCCCCCCCCTGTGCGGCTAATGGCAGATCTGGAGTGTTAACAGATAAGTGCTCTTTAAATGAAAGCTCAGACATCCTTTATAAAGGCAAAGTAGAAGGTAATGAGTGCTTTTACTTTTCCCACTGCCACTGCTTTGAAGCTGAACTCCAGAGAAACCACAACATGCAGATGAAGTACACGGCTCAAAAAACTGAAAGGAAGACTCTGAGAACCCATCAGATCCCAATGGGGAGGAATCTCCTGCTGGATCTCTATACTGACATGGACGGGGGATGGGTGAGGAACGTAAGGACGCCCCATCGTTTGATGGAAATGATCGACCTACAGAGGACTGAATTCACAGACACCCCGAAAATCAAAGTGAAGAAATGATGCAGCAGGCGAGTCCATGTTAGTGAAATGTCATTGCAGCAACTCAGAATGGTCCTCAGTAGTCTGTGTGGCCCCCACGTGCTTGTATGCATGCCTGACAACGTCGGGGGAGGGTCCTAATGAGACCACGGATGGTGTCCTGGGGGATTTCCTCCCAGATCTGGACCAGGGCATCACTGAGCTCCTGGACAGTCTGAGGTGCCACCTGGAGGCGTCGGATGGACCGAAACATGACATCCCAGAGGGGTTCTATTGGGTTTAGGTCAGGCGAGCGTGGGGGCCATTCAATGGTATCAATTCCTTCATCCTCCAGGAACTGCCTGCATACTCCCCCCACATGAGGCCGGGCATTGTCTGCACCAGGAGGAACCCAGGAGCCACCGCACCAGGAGGAACCCAGGACCCCCTGCACCAGGAGGAACCCAGGACCCACTGCACCAGGAGGAACCCAGGACCCACCGCACCAGGAGGAACCCAGGACCCACTGCACCAGGAGGAACCCAGGACCCACTGCACCAGGAGGAACCCAGGAGCCACTGCACCAGGAGGAACCAAGGACCCACTGCACCAGGAGGAACCCAGGACCCACTGCACCAGGAGGAACCCAGGACCCACTGCAGCAGGAGAAACCCAGGACCCACCGCACCAGAAGGGACCCAGGACTCACTGCACCAGGAGGAACCCAGGACCCACCGCACCAGGAGGGACCCAGGACCCACTGCACCAGGAGGAACCCAGGACCCACAGCACCAGAAGGAACCCAGGACCCACAGCACCAGGAGGAGCCCAGGACCCGCTGGACCCACCGCACCAGGAGGAACCCAGGACCCACTGCACCAGCGTAGGGTCTGACAATGGGTCCAAAGATTTCATCCCCATACCTAATGGCAGTCAGGGGGCCATTGTCTAGCCTATAGAGGTCTGTGTGTCCCTCCATGGAGATGCCTCCCCAGACCATCACTGACCCACCACCAGAACAGTAATGCTGAACGATGTTACAGGCAGCAGAACGTTCTCCACGACTTCTCCAGACCCTTTCACATCTGTCACATGTGCTCAGGGGGAACCTGCTCTCATCTGTGAAAAGCACAGGGCGCCAGTGGTGGACCTGCCAATTCTGGGGTTCAATGGTCAATGCCAATCCAGCTCTATGGTGCTGGGCAGTGAGCACAGGGCCCACTAGAGGACGTCGGGCCCTCAGGCCACCCTCATGAAGTCTGTTTCTGATTGTTTGGTCAGAGATATTCACACCAGTGGCCTGCTGGAGGTCATTTTGTAGGGCTCTGGCAGGGCTCCTCCTGTTCCTTCTTGTACAAAGGAGCAGATACCGGTCCTGCTGATGGGTTAAGGACCTTCTACAGCCCTGTCCAGCCCTCCTAGAGGAACTGCCTGTCTCCTGGAATCTCCTCCATGCTCTCGTCTCCTGGAATCTCCTCCATGCTCTTGAGACTGTGCTGGGAGACACAGCAAACCTTCTGGCAGTGGCAGGTATTGATGGGCCATCCTGGAGGAGTTGGACTGCCTGGTCAACCTCTGTAGGGTCCAGGTATGGCCTCATGCTACCAGTAGTGACACTGACCCGAGCCAAATGCAGAACAAGTGAAAAACAGTCAGAAAAGATGAGGAGGGAAAAAAGTCAGTGTCCTCCACCTCTAAAACCATTCCTGTTTTGGGGGTCATCTCATTGTTGCCCATCTAGTGCACCTGTTGTTACTTTCATGAACATCAAAGCAGCTGAAACTGATGAACACCCCCCTCTATGACTTACCTGACCAGATCCATATCCCAGGAGCTTCATGGACTTGATGCGACTCGGATTACAAAGTCTTCCTTTCATTTTTTGCGCCGTGTATGATGTGGCCGCTCAGTATTTAGGCCGGAGAGGCTGCATACAGTATATGCGTACGGCCGTCGGGAAGTGTTAAACAGTGGAACATGACTGCTATATCTGTGGTGGAAGAGGGGGGGGGGGGAGTTAGTTCAGGAGAAGGGGGTGCAAAAGGTAAATCCTTTAGGATAGGCTGAGACCTGTGCGCAAAATCGCACACGCAGAGAAACGCACAGCCATTCAGCATCCATTCATAATGGCACCCCCATGCATCTGCATCTCCATGAGCATTTTGCACGCACCAAACCGCATTCTGCCACAACACCATGCGATTGGGCGTGGCATGTTTTTGAGAAAGAGACCACTTTTTTTGCCCACTGAAATAACTTGACTGCCCTACACGCAACATGTGGGAACGCCCCCCCCCTTCCCCCCACTTGGTTGCTCCTGTAGATGTGAACCTGGATTAAGTAGTTCGGCAGATTGATTGCTGCAGCATGACGGAGGCTGGTGTCACCTCTCCTGCCCATCCAGTTGGTGGTGCTGTAGCGGTGGAGGGACATTTGGTGTTTTTTTTTTTTTTTTTTAACCTCTTAAAGGGGCGACCCCCCATACCCGCTGCAGCACCCTATGGACGGAAGGAAGGGCGACGGCAGCTGCAGCACAGACTGACCTGCGAGCGGAATACGGGATTCTTCTGGCAGGATAGCCCCACCACTGACCCCGCTAGGTGACACCCTTAACCCCTAACTGCCTGCTGGGGTCCCTTTAAATAGTTCTGAACACCCAGGAGGGCAGGAAGGATCAGTGATCATGTGACCACTGTCCCGGTCCCACCACCAACCGATCCTTAGTCGGGACTTATGCAGGCCATAGACGGTTCGAAAATCAGACGATTTTTCGAACGATAAATGAAAAATCGGTCGTTTAAGCCGACGTTACCACCAACGATTAACAAATCGGCCAACTAAATCATAAAGTTCACCCCATATAACCGCCAAACTTCTGTCCCTTGCAGGTCACGGCTCATTCACAGATTTTGCATCGGTAAAACGATCCGCCGAGTTGGCCATCATTGCCGGGAAAATCGGACGATTTTCCAAATCGGACGCAAATTTTCCAACATGACCGATAATCTCAAAGTGCAAAAAAAACGAAAATTGGCCGACCAAATAACCCACGAACAGTGCGAAAATTGGCCGATTATTGAATCGTCTATGGCCGGCATAAGAGCTGTCTTTGTGTCGAGCACATATTGGCCACCCAGTGACACATACGTGCGGCACGTGGGCGATAATCTCACCCTCTCGCCACCGCACATATATCTTGTAAAGGGGTTACAATGTATCAATGTATCTATACTTTAAGGTCTGGATGTAGCGGGGGAGGGGCTTAAACTAGAGTTGCACCGATGCAGGTATTGGAGCCGATGCAAAGCATTTAAACAAGTACTCGTGCGAATGCTCTGATACCTGAAACCTTTTGTGGTGCGATTTGAACCCATACATGAATGGATGAGTAATAATAATAACGAAAACAATAATAATAATAATAATAATAATAATAATAAAAAAAGGATTTTAATATTCAGTTTATTATTATTATTATAAATAATATAATAATAATAAATAAAACATTTTTTTATTATTCAGATTAATATTATTGTTATTATTATTAATAATAATAAAAATAATAAATACAATTTTTTTTTATTATTCAGATTAATATTATTGTTATTATTATGAATAATAACAATAAAAATAATTATTATTTTAATATTAAGTTTATTATTATTAATAATAATAAAAATAATAAATAAAACATATTTTTATTATTCAGATTAATATTATTGTTATTATTATTAATAATAACAAAAAAAATAATTATTATTTTAATATTAAGTTTATTATTGTTAATAATAATAATAAATAAAACATATTTTTTTTTTATTCAGATTAATATTAGTGTTATTATTATTAATAATAGCAATAAAAATAATTATTATTTTAATATTAAGTTTATTATTGTTATTAATAATAATAATAATAATAATAATAATAAATAAAACATATTTTTTTTATTATTCAGATTAATATTATTGTTATTATTATTATTAATAATAACAATAAAAATAATAATTATTTTAATATTAAGTTTATTATTATTATTAATAATAATAATAATAATAATAATAATAATAAAAATAAATAAAACATTTTTTTATTATTCAGATTAATATTATTGTTATTATTAATAATAACAATAAAAATAATTATTATTTTAATATTAAGTTTATTATTAATAATAATAATAATAATAATAATAATAATAATAATAAATAAAACATTTTTTTATTATTCAGATTAATATTATTGTTATTATTATTAATAATAACAATAAAAATAATTATTATTTTAATATTAAGTTTATTATTATTATTAATAATAATAATAATAATAATAAAAATAAAACATTCTTAGTTTATTATTCAGAATATTATTACAGGTTAGGTATTTTTTTTCTTGCCGTAACATCCTCTTTCATATTTTACAAAAAAAATTGGAGTATATCTTGTGTTTTTTTTGAATTCCCTAAAGTGTATTGTTTCCCAAAAAAATTTGTTTGATAAACCGCTGCAGACATACCACGTGAAATGAAAAAATTGCAACGATCGCCATATCATTCTCTAGGGTCTTTGGTGGAAAAAAAAAAGAAAGAAAAAAAAAATGAATGAATATATATATATAAATATTGAGTCGCACTGCAAAGAATCGCATGTGATTTGATCAGGAATGCGGTGTGCGACTCCTGTCTGTATTGCATGCAGTTTCTCTGCGGGTTGCGATGCGATTTGCGATGCGATTTGAGCCGTTCATTTTGTAGGGACTCAAATTGCACCGCAAAGGTAATCGCCGCTAAGAAACCCCGATATCCGCGCCATCTTGTTTAAACCCATTAGGGAGATCCTCTGTCATGTCCCGTCCTGGGGATGCGACAGGAAGTGAGGGGAAATCTCTACAATGTGATAGTGTCCCCACGGGAAGGTTTACCCTCACTTCCTGTTATGGTGACAACTTTGCAGTGTTGGATTCCCCATTATTTTTGTGGGCACTGGGGAGCCAATCAAGCGACTTTGTTGAAAAGGAGTAGAGATCTTCCCGTTATTAGCTCCTTCACTGTCCAATTATACGCCGGGGGCAGGGAGGTGACCCAGCTGTGCTGCTCAGCTGTAGTACAGAAAGAAGACAGGTCATGAAGATGGCTGTGCTATATGGCAGAGCTGTGTGAATCTCAGGACTGGATGGACAAATACAACTTCACCTGGGATGGTACACATTTCTCATCCGTGTGTTCAGCGGATTGTTTGAAGTTCAGCATCAAAGCTGCAGCTTCGGATAAAGTGAAAAGGCCTGTTACATTGTTTCATTATCATCTACAACCATAATGTCTCCAAACCTTCAAAACAAACGGTCAATTTACTGCCCTTCAAACTTTAGGGGGGCCGGACTGTGGCAAGTGGGAGAAAACAATGGGGTCCTTGGTCAGTGGCAATAAAAAAATTACATAATTGGTGTCAGTGGGAGGAATAGTGCCCCATCATTGGTGTCAGTGGGAGGAATAGTGCCCCATCATTGGTGTCAGTGGGAGGAATAGTGCCCCATCATTGGTGTCAGTGGGAGGAATAGTGCCCCATCATTGGTGTCAGTGGGAGGAATAGCGCCCCATCGTTGGTGTCAGTGGGAGGAATAGCGCCCCATCGTTGGTGTCAGTGGGAGGAATAGTGCCCCATCGTTGGTGTCAGTGGGAGGAATAGCGCCCCATCATTGGTGTCAGTGGGAGGAATGGTGCCCCATCATTGGTGTCAGTGGGAGGAATAGTGTCCCATCATTGGTGTCAGTGGGAGGAATAGCGCCCCATCATTGGTGTCAGTGGGAGGAATAGTGCCCCATCATTGGTGTCAGTGGGAGGAATAGCGCCCCATCATTAGTGTCAGTGGGGGGAATAGCGCCCCATCATTGGTGTCAGTGGGAGGAATAGCGCCCCATCATTGGTGTCAGTGGGAGGAATAACGCCCCATCATTGGTGTCAGTGGGAGGAATAGCGCCCCATCATTGGTGTCAGTGGGAGGAATAGCGCCCCATCATTGGTGTCAGTGAGAGGAATATTGTCCTTTTCATTGGTGTCAGTGAGAGGAATAGTGCTCTGTCTTTGGTGTCAGTGAGAGGAATAGTGCCCCATCATTGGTGTCAGTGGGAGGAATAGTGCCCCATCATTGGTGTCAGTGAGAGGAATAGTGCTCTGTCTTTGGTGTCAGTGGAAGGAATAATGCCCCATCATTGGTGTCAGTGGGAGGAATAATGCCCCATCATTGGTGTCAGTGGGAGGAATAGTGCTCTGTCTTTGGTGTCAGTGGAAGGAATAGTGCCCCATCATTGGTGTCAGTGGGGAGGAATAGTGCCCCATCATTGGTGTCAGTGGGAGGAATAGTGCCCCATCATTGGTGTCAGTGGGAGGAATAGTGTCCCATCATTGGTGTCAGTGGGAGGAATAGTGTCCCATCATTGGTGTCAGTGGAAGGAATAGTGCCCCATCATTGGTGTCAGTGGGAGGAATAGTGTCCCATCATTGGTGTCAGTGGAAGGAATAGTGCCCCATCATTGGTATCAGTGGGAGGAATAATGCCCCATCATTGGTGTCAGTGGGAGGAATAGTGGCCCATCATTGGTGTCAGTGGGAGGAATAATGCCCCATCATTGGTGTCAGTGGGAGGAATAGTGCCCCATCATTGGTGTCTGTGGGAGGAATAGTGCCCCATCATTGGTGTCAGTGGGGGGAATAGCGCCCCATCATTGGTGTCAGTGGGGGGAATAGCGCCCCATCATTGGTGTCAGTGGGAGGAATAGCGCCCCATCATTGGTGTCAGTGGGAGGAATAGCGCCCCATCATTAGTGTCAGTGGGAGGAATAGCGCCCCATCATTGGTGTCAGTGGGAGGAATAGCGCCCCATCATTGGTGTCAGTGGGAGGAATAGCGCCCCATCATTAGTGTCAGTGGGAGGAATAGCGCCCCATCATTGGTGTCAGTGGGAGGAATAGCGCCCCATCATTGGTGTCAGTGAGAGGAATAGTGTCCTTTTCATTGGTGTCAGTGAGAGGAATAGTGCTCCGTCTTTGGTGTCAGTGGGAGGAATAGTGCCCCATCATTGGTGTCAGCGGGAGGAATAGTGCCCCATCATTGGTGTCAGTGAGAGGAATAGTGCTCTGTCTTTGGTGTCAGTGGAAGGAATAATGCCCCATCATTGGTGTCAGTGGGAGGAATAATGCCCCATCATTGGTGTCAGTGGGAGGAATAGTGCTCTGTCTTTGGTATCAGTGGGAGGAATAGTGCCCCATCATTGGTGTCAGTGGGGAGGAATAGTGCCCCATCATTGGTGTCAGTGGGAGGAATAGTGCCCCATCATTGGTGTCAGTGGGAGGAATAATGCCCCATCATTGGTGTCAGTGGGAGGAATAGTGTCCCATCATTGGTGTCAGTGGGAGGAATAGTGCCCCATCATTGGTGTCAGTGGGAGGAATAATGCCCCATCATTGGTGTCAGTGGGAGGACTATTGCCCCATCATTGGTGTCAGTGGGAGGAATAGTGCCCCATCATTGGTGTCAGTGGGAGGAATAGTGCCCCATCATTGGTGTCAGTGGGAGGAATAGTGCCCCATCATTGGTGTCAGTGGGAGGAATAGTGCCCCAAGGGCTTGATAAAGGCAAGCACAGGGCCACATCCGGCCGCAGTTTGGTGGCCACTGTTCTAGAAGGTGGTATCCTTCCCTTACATGGGACGGATTTTGCAGCAGTGGAAACAATAAATCGGTTTGTTACATTGTTTCATTATCTTCTACAAGATTTCTTTTGGTTGCAGTAGATGGACTCGTGTCTTTTTTCAGCCATGTAACCACAACGCTGCGTCCAGCCCCTCCCTATGGCGCCGTGTCTTTAATTCCCCCCTCACCTGTCAGTGCGATGGGCGCGGAGTCGCCGTGACGTGGCCGGCGCCCGTGAGAACGCTTCGCAGGTAGGTAGGTCGCGGCGTCTCCGCAGGATTGCTCTCTACAAGTCTTTTTCCATCACGCGGGCTGAGCGGCCGGCTGGCGCGGTTATCTTCGCTCTCAGCCTTCGCTCGCCAGGGAGGATCAGACCCATGGAAACCGCATTCCTGCTCGCAGCTGCCAAGGTGTAATTAGAGGGCCCTGGGGGGTGACGGTGTCACACAAATGCCTCCGCAGTCACCATATACCACGTGATACCTGTACACATACTACGCCGATACATTGTTACCGTCCTCTATTGTTCACTTTGTTCCCGAAGTTCCAGACGGTTCGCTTTCTACGTTCGTGCAGGAACATTCAGGGATCGACCAGGAAATCATTCATCAATATGGGGGCCTGGGCAGGGGCGGACTGACAACTCATGGGGCCCCCGGGCAATAGGGGATCATGGGGCCCCTGTGTCCTCACCCACACTCAAAAAAGCCTATGAAAGGTACCAGGGGCATTTCATGGGGCCCACTACTGACCCCGGGCCCTCGGGCAGTGCCCGAGTGTTCGAATGGTCAGTCCGCCTCTGGGCCTGGGTGGCCCTTGGGAGGGTCTCAAGCCACAGATCTGATTTTAATTTGGAGAGAAAATGATATAGAGGAGCGAAAGGAGAACTAAAGGCAAAACACAGGCGGAATGCAGCCCAATGAGAGTCTTCCACCCGGACACACCGATCCCACTTTGAAATCGTTCGACTTCCAGCGAAGGTGTTCCAATTTCAGGTGCGATTTGCAAGACACCTGACACAGACATCTATACAAGTCGCACCAAAAGTAGGACATGGACTACCCCAGAGATCGGTGCGGCTTTAACCAGAATTGCACCAATATGACCGTCGTAATTGCAGACAATAGGGTGCGACTTTCCATGCAGTTTGCAAATCGCACCCGGTGTGACCGAGGTCTTATGCTGACCATAGACGGGTCGAAAATTGGCCGATTTTTCGGCCGAAAAAAAAATTGTATGATTTTTGCACCGTTAGCGGGTTAATTGGTCGGCCGTTTTTCGGGATTTTTGCACTTTTTTTTTTTATCGGTCATGTTGGAAGAGGAGGAAGAAGAAGCAGAGGAAGAGGAGGAAGAGGATGAAGAGGAGGAAGAAGAGGAGGAAGAAGAAGCAGAGGAAGAGGAGGAAGAGGATGAGGAGGAGGAAGAGGAGGAAGAAGAGGAGGAAGAAGAAGCAGAGGAAGAGGAGGATGAGGAGGAGGAAGAGGAGGAAGCAGAAGAAGCAGAGGAAGAGGATGAAGAGGAGGAGGAGGAGGAAGAGGAGGAAGAAGGGGAAGAGGAAAAAGAAGAAGAAGAGGAAGAAGAGGAGGAGGAGGAGGAAGGGGAAGAGGAAAAAGAAGAGGAAGAAGAAGTCCGCTATTATATTTTATATGAAAGTCTTGCGGTTGCAACAAATGTATCCAAATAAAAACATTGTAATCCAAGTAATGTATCTGTATTGCTGTAACAGTGTACGGTGCGCTCCCCTGTGTGCTCCCCCGTCTCTGCGAGGGACAGAAGTTATGGGGTTAATGCCGGCTGTAGACGGGTCAAAAATTGGCCAATTTTTTTAACGTTGGTGGTAACGTCGGCCGATTGAACAACCGATTATTCTTTTTTTTTTTTTAAATCGGCCGATGTTCAACCCGTCTATGGCCTGCATTAGGGCTCGTCCACACTTGACTTCATTTCTAACTCTTGCCAAACGCCCCTATAGCACCCTATGAGCAGTTATGAGGCGTTTGATAGGCATTTGCCGAGCGTTAAAACCGCACCACAAACACCTATAATGAAGTTAAATGGTATTAATGCTCTGCAAACGCCTGCCAGGAGTTTGAGGAGCGGCACCATAGACTTGAATGGGAGGCTTCAACTCCTACTGACTGGATTTGAGGCGTCAGTTTTGCCGGACTTGAACCTTTTGGCCGGAATGAACAAAGGTACGTTTGGAGAAGAAGGGGCCCAGAATTGAATGAAAAGAACCTCTGTCCAACTGTGAAGCATGGGGTTGGATCAATCATGCTTTGGGGTTGTGTTGCAGCCAGTGGCACAGGGAACATCTCACGAGTAGAAGGAAAAATGGATTCAATAAAATTTCAGCAAATTTTGGATGGTAACTTGATGCCATCTGTGAAAAAGCTGAAGTTAAAGAGAGGATGGCTTCTACAAATGGATAATGATCCTAAACACACCTGGAAATCCACGGGGGATTACATCAAGAGGCGTAAACTGAAGGTTTTGCCATGGCCTTCACAATCTCCTGACCTCAACATCATTGAAAATCTATGGATAGACCTTAAAAGAGCCGTGCGTGACAGACAGCCCAGAAATCTCAAAGAACTGGAAGACTTTTGTAAGGAAGAATGGGCAAAGATACCTCAAACAAGAATTGAAAGACTCTTGGCTGGCTACAAAAAGCGTTTACAAGCCGTGATACTTGCCAAAGGGGGCAGTACAAGATATTAATTCTGCAGGGGGCCCAAACTTTTGCAGACGCCATTTTTTTGTTTTCTGTTATTTTGAAAGTGTAAATGATGGAAATAAAATCTAACTTTTGTTGACATATTATAAGAATGTCTAATCTGTAATTTGATGCCTTTTGGAGATTTTTCCATCTTTCCTTGGCTTCTTTATGCACATTAATACAAATTTTTAGCTGGGGTGCCCAAACTTTAGATCCCCACTGTACATTGAGCCCCTGGGCAGTAGGGAAATGAATAGATGGTACAAACAATGGTCATCCATGGGTCTGGGATGCAGACGTGCATGTACACACAATGACTCAATAGGCCTTACAGACTCAATCATCAATTAGCATCAATTAGTCTAAAGCCAGATTGCTGGAGGTGACACCTTTGTGTGTCACTCAGGTTATCACTTTCTGGGAAAACCGGTTTGGAGCCAAGTGACAGCGACAGACTGTCTGTCTGATGTGGAAGGCTCTATAGGTAATATTCACATCAAAGGAGTATGTTTCATCTCTTATAAAAGCCAAAATATTAGTTGCAGAGAGATGAACATACTCCCTTCTTGTAGGGCATTCTGTACGCTGCATTTGCATATGAAAATCATATTTGTGGCTTGGGGAGGAAGCCAGGGAAAAGCATGGAATGATTAGATGACGCGGGGGTCCGACAGTCTGATGGTGTTTGGTACAGTTGCGATCGGGCTGACGCGCTGGTGTCAGAAATCCAATCCCCGACTTGGTGTTCAGGCCAGTCTTGGCCCAATTGAACTTGGGCAGGTCCATACACAGTACCTCTTGTGGGCAGGTCAGGACCACCTCCCCCATGGTCAATTGGCCGAAGACTAACGTCCCGCCCATCTCCTAATCCCAATAAATTGGGTACACGGACATTTGGACATTTATGATCCGTACGGAGTTGGTCGATCGACTAGCGGATTGCTGATTTTCTGGCTTGCTCCAGTTGCAGGGTAAAGTGTTATTCTGTCTTTTTATTCCCTTTTTATTTTATAGTAATTAGTCATTTGTGTGTCTTCTTATATCTTTTGTATTTTCTGTAACTTTATATATTTTATGCCCCGCCCACTTTGGGAAATTAAATCTTAAAATTAATTAGTGAACTTCTGTGTATTTAAGCTCGTGCTCATATCTTCGGAGAGACTAGATTGGGGAGATTAGATCGGGGAGATTAGATCGGAGAGACTAGATCGGGGAGATTAGATCGGGGAGATTAGATCGGGGAGACTAGATCGGGGAGACTAGATCGGGGAGATTAGATCGGGGAGATTAGATCGGGGAGATTAGATCGGAGAGACTAGATCGGGGAGATTAGATCGGGGAGATTAGATCGGAGAGACTAGATCGGGGAGATTAGATTGGAGAGATCAGATCGGAGAGACTAGATCGGGGAGATTAGATCGGGGAGATTAGATCGGGGAGATTAGATCGGAGAGACTAGATCGGGGAGATTAGATCGGGGAGATTAGATCGGAGAGACTAGATCGGGGAGATTAGATCGGGGAGATTAGATCGGAGAGACTAGATCGGGGAGATTAGATCGGGGAGATTAGATTGGAGAGATCAGATCGGAGAGACTAGATCGGGGAGATTAGATCGGGGAGACTAGATCGGGGAGATTAGATTGGAGAGATCAGATCGGAGAGACTAGATCGGGGAGATTAGATCGGGGAGATTAGATCGGGGAGATTAGATCGGAGAGACTAGATCGGGGAGATTAGATCGGGGAGACTAGATCGGGGAGATTAGATCGGGGAGATTAGATCGGGGAGATTAGATCGGAGAGACTAGATCGGGGAGATTAGATCGGAGAGACTAGATCGGGGAGACTAGATCGGGGAGATTAGATCGGGGAGATTAGATCGGAGAGACTAGATCGGGGAGATTAGATCGGGGAGATTAGATCGGGGAGATTAGATCGGGGAGACTAGATCGGAGAGACGAGATCGGGGAGATCAGATTGGAGAGATCAGATCGGAGAGATCAGATCGGAGAGACTAGATCGGGGAGATTAGATCGGAGAGACTAGATCGGAGAGACTAGATCGGGGAGATTAGATCGGAGAGATCAGATCGGAGAGACTAGATCGGGGAGATTAGATCGGGGAGATTAGATCGGGGAGACTAGATCGGGGAGATTAGATCGGGGAGACTAGATCGGGGAGATTAGATCGGGGAGATTAGATCGGGGAGATTAGATCGGGGAGACTAGATCGGGGAGATTAGATCGGGGAGATTAGATCGGGGAGACTAGATTGTATTGCATTTTAGTGTCTTTAAAACACTCGGTTAAGCTCATTGCCAATCTGTATGCAATTGCTCTGTGTGTGGGCAGATTGTGTGCAGATTGCAACAGATCTGCCAGACGGAGATCTGTGTGTGTGTGGTGTCTCAACAGACCATTCTGCGGATAAACTGTTGGGTGGTGGCAGGCTACCTTTTGTGGTGTGTCTGGTGTGGGGGGGGTGTGGACAGTGGAAGGGTTATCAACACCGGGGTTCAAGCTAGGATAGCTGGAGGGACCCTAGAAGGGTGTGTGATTACTAAGCTGGTCCTCAACTCTAATCAGGGCACCAGGTTGTATGTAAGATCGTATCTGCCAGTGTGTGGTCGACGAGCTGGATTGGAGTGGAGTCTCCATCTGGTGGTGGCCAGAGGTAGTGTGGGCTGTGAAAAGGTATCACGGCTGATCTTACATACGGTTTTAGATATTTAAGTGTAAATCCCCTTTATTCCCCCTCTTTACCGCCCTGTCGCGTCACGGTTAGCTAGTCGCTGTGGGCGTGGCGTGTGGTGGACACGTGACAGGGTGATCTTTGACAGATCCTTGACAATAGATGTTTGTGGTGCGGTTTTAACGCTTGGCAAATGCCTATCAAACGCCTCAAAACTGCTCATAGGGCGTTTGGGGAGCATTTGAGGAGCGTTAAAAACGCTTCCCAAATGTCTGTCTAGTGCTATTGGAGCGTTTGGCAAGAGTTAGAAATAAAATCAAGTGTGAACGAGCCCTAACGCTTCAGTGTGAACAGCTCTGTGTGCTGCCATGTGCAGAATTTTCATAGGCGTTTGAGAAGTGTTAAAAATGCTTCCCAAACGCCTGTCTGATGCCTGCTGACAAAGCTAGTGTGAACTGAGCCTTAGGAGCAAAGCTACAATTTAGACAATAAAATCCTAATGAACAAGAATTCAGCTCCAGGTGAGTCTAATTATTCATTAAACAGGCGTCCAGCAGGCAGGTGATGATAAAAAGGCGTTACCTAACACAGAAAACCCCGCCCATTTTATGCTGTCAGCAATGGCACCACATGGAAGAGAAATGCCACAAGGCCCGAGAAGGAAAATTATTTCTTTACACAAGAAAGGTGACGGCTACAAGAAGATCAGCAAAGCTTTACTTATCAGTCAGAATACTGGAGCAAAAGTGATAGAAAAATGTAACAAAAATGGAACTGCAACCATCTCACAGAGACGTCCAGGCTGTCCACGGAAGTTAACGGCTCGACAGGAGCGTCTTCTGATGAGAAGGGTTGAAGAAAATCTCCATGCAAGTTCACTGCAGTTAGCTAGAGAAGTAGAAAGCCAAACTGGGGTGATTGTTTCCCGTGACCCAATACGGCGTACACTGCAGAGGAATGGCGTGCATGGGTGTCGTCCACGAAGGAAGTCTCTCCTAAAGCCTGCCTAGAATTTGCCAGGGCCCATGCTGAAAAAGAAGAAGACTACTGGGACTCTGTACTCTGGAGTGATGGGACCAAAATAAAGGTTTTTGGAACTGATGGCTTCACAACTGTATGGTGTCACAAAGGTGAGGAGTACAAAGAAAAATGCATGGTGCCTACTGTGAAACATGGTGGTGGCAGTGTCCTTCTGTGGGGCTGCATGAGTGCTGCTGGTGTCATTGAGCTGCATTTCATTGATGGTGTCATGAATTCACAGATGTACTGCTATATATGGAGAGAGAAGATGCTCCCATCACTCCGTGCCCTCGATCGTCGGGCACTTTTCGAGCATGACAACGATCCAAAACTCACATCTAAGGCCACTGCTGCATCTCTGAAGAAGAACCGGTGGATGGGATTCAGTGGCCAAGTCTGTCTCCTGATCTGAACCCAATCCAACACCTATGGGGGATTCTGAAGAGACAAGTTGAGCCTCGCTCTCCATCCAGCATCCAGGCTCTAAAAGAAGTCATTCTTGAAGAATGGAAAAAGATCGATGTCGCAATATGTGGCCAACGTGTCAATTCCACGCCTAGAAGACTCGGTGCCGTCCTTACAAATCATGGAGGTCCTACAGAATACTAGATGGAGGAGTTCCTGTTGTGTGGGGGGGGGGGGGGGGATTAATTTCTGCAGCAACTCATTGGAGAAAATTGAAGATTTTGTCATCGAAGTTCTATTATTCACCTTCCTTCCATGTAATGAGCCCAACAAACGTTCGATCAAACTCCGATCTGTCCCAATGGTGGAGATCGTTCTTGTGTTCTCTGAGATATTAATTAACCCCTTCCCATCCGGCCCATGTATATAAACCGCCTCCCTGCTTGATGACATCATTGCTTACTACGTGTGAAATCTGTGAATGATCACAGAGGTCACATGGTACAGGGCCATTCACAACAGCCTTGTACCATGTGACAAGCTCTGACCAATCACAGCTCTCACAGTATTTCTCAATGGCTGCAAGAATGCAGCCAGAGAGGAGAAATTATTGCTTTTACAGCCTTTATGGGTGTAAAAGCAATCAGTGTAAAAAAAAAAAAAATCTTCATCACCCCCAACAAATAGTACAGTGTCACCATGGTGACCTGTACTGCTAGGGTGACAGTATGTAAAAAAAACAAAAAACACATAAATAATAATATAAAAAAATAAAATAAAAATGTAAAAAAAAATGTTTAAAAATTATAATTTTTGGTTATAAACTAATTTGGGTTATTTTGTTTTGCTAAAAAGATAACAGAATAAATTTTGCCCAAGATTTATGATAAAATATTATTTATTAGCAAAATTTTATAAGAAAAACACTTTCATTTACATAGCAAAAAAAATAATAATCCCAGAGGTGAATAAATACCACCAAAATAAAGCTTTATCTGTCTCAAAAAAATGCTAAAAAATACATCTGGGTACAGTGTTGCATGACCGCGCAATTGTCATTCAAAGTGTGACAGCGCTGAAAGCTGAAAATTGCCCTGGACTGGAAGGGGGGGAAAGTGTCCGGACTGGAAGGGGGGGAAAGTGTCCGGACTGGAAGGGGGGGAAAGTGTCCAGACTGGAAGGGGGGGAAAGTGTCCGGACTGGAAGGGGGGGAAAGTGTCCAGACTGGAAGGGGAGGGAAAGTGTCCGGACTGGAAGGGGGGGAAAGTGTCCAGACTGGAAGGGGAGGGAAAGTGTCCGGACTGGAAGGGGGGGAAAGTGTCCGGACTGGAAGGGGAGGGAAAGTGTCCGGACTGGAAGGGGGGGAAAGTGTCCAGACTGGAAGGGGTGAAAGTGTCCGGACTGGAAGGGGGGAAAAAAGTGTCCGGACTGGAAGGGGGGGAAAGTGTCCGGACTGGAAGGGGGGGAAAGTGTCCGGACTGGAAGGGGGGGAAAGTGTCCGGACTGGAAGGGGGGGAAAGTGTCTGGACTGGAAGGGGGGGAAAGTGTCTGGACTGGAAGGGGGGGAAAAAGTGTCCGGACCGGAAGTGGTTAAAGTCTTACTTTTCAAATAGCGTGGACTCATTTATGGTGAGTGCCGTATCAGAGATCTGTTGACATCAGCCAATCAGAGCCACACCAAATTACAGTACGCAGATTCAACAAGCACACCCGCCCACACTACGTGTGAAGAGTGCCAAATTGGTGTTAATGGGAGGAATAGTGTCCCATCATTGGTGTCAGTGGGAGGAATAGTGCCCCATCATTGGTGTCAGTGGGAGGAATAGTGTCCCATTATTGGTGTCAGTGGGAGGAATAGTGCCCCATCATTGGTGTCAGTGGGAGGAATAGTGCCCCATCATTGGTGTCAGTGGAAGGAATAGTGCCCCATCATTGGTGTCAGTGGGAGGAATAGTGCCCCATCATTGGTGTCAGTGGGAGGAATAGTGTCCCATCATTGGTGTCAGTGGAAGGAATAGTGCCCCGTCATTGGTGTCAGTGGGAGGAATAGTGCCCCATCATTGGTGTCAGTGGGAGGAATAGTGCCCCATCATTGGTGTCAGTGGGAGGAATAGTGCCCCATCATTGGTGTCAGTGGGAGGAATAGTGTCCCATTATTGGTGTCAGTGGGAGGAATAGTGCCCCATCATTGGTGTCAGTGGGAGGAATAGTGTCCCATCATTGGTGTCAGTGGGAGGAATAGTGTCCCATCATTGGTGTTAATGGGAGGAATAGTGTCCCATCATTGGTATCAGTGGGAGGAATAGTGCCCCATCATTGGTGTCAGTGGGAGGAATAGTGCCCCATCATTGGTGTTAATGGGAGGAATAGTGTCCCATCATTGGTGTTAATGGGAGGAATAGTGCCCCATCATTGGTATCAGTGGGAGGAATAGTGCCCCATCATTGGTGTCAGTGGGAGGAATAGTGCCCCATCATTGGTATCAGTGGGAGGAATAGTGCCCCATCATTGGTATCAGTGGGAGGAATAGTGTCCCATCATTGGTGTCAGTGGGAGGAATAGTGCCCCATCATTGGTGTCAGTGGGAGGAATAGTGTCCCATCATTGGTGTTAATGGGAGGAATAGTGCCCCATCATTGGTGTTAATGGGAGGAATAGTGCCCCATCATTGGTATCAGTGGGAGGAATAGTGCCCCATCATTGGTGTCAGTGGGAGGAATAGTGTCCCATCATTGGTGTCAGTGGGAGGAATAGTGCCCCATCATTGGTATCAGTGGGAGGAATAGTGCCCCATCATTGGTGTCAGTGGGAGGAATAGTGCCCCATCATTGGTATCAGTGGGAGGAATAGTGCCCCATCATTGGTATCAGCGGGAGAAATAGTGCCCCATCATTGGTGTCAGTGGGAGGAATAGTGCCCCATCATTGGTGTCAGTGGGAGGAATAGTGCCCCATCATTGGTGTCAGTGGGAGGAATAGTGCCCCATCATTGGTGTCAGTGGGAGGAATAGTGTCCCATCATTGGTATCAGTGGGAGGAATAGTGCCCCATCATTGGTGTCAGTGGGAGGAATAGTGCCCCATCATTGGTGTCAATAAAGGCAAGCAAGGGGCTGCATCCGGCGCAGTTTGGAGATCGTCTCATTTGCTGAACACTTCTGGACACAAAGCGATCTCCGCCCCCTCCTGTGCTATAAGATGCATAACATAAGGAGAGTGACACCATCCCTCAGAGGCTGCAGTTTCCCGATCGCCTACTGCCTGTTCCTTGGATTACGGCTGCTGATCTTCATCTGTATTCTCCTCAGTAGTACATTCGGTGATAATGAGAAGTCAGCGCACAGTGAAGGCCGGCCCCTTGTAGATGTTTGCTGAGAAAACCGGATCAGGCCGATCAATATCGAGCAAACACCGCAGAGCCGCTCAGCAAACACAGCCGTGTGCGTGACACCGACACCGAGGATTACACAACCCGCAGGAATATTACAGATAAAAAGCTTAAAGTCAGAGAATAAATTCATTCACCTAAAACAAATTCTAATAAAACTGAATAAATTCTTACAACAGTGCACGGCGCCCCCCCTCCATGCAGTGCCAATCCTCCATGCATTCTCGGTGATGTCATCGCTCTCTAGTGAATAGATAGGCTGCATTCTCGGTGATGTCATCGCTCTCTAGTGAATGGATAGGCTGCATTCTCAGTGATGTCACCGCCCTCTAGTGAAGGGATAGGCTGCATTCTCAGTGATGTCACCGCTCTCTAGTGAATGGATAGGCTGCATTCTCAGTGATGTCACCGCTCTCTAGTGAATGGATAGGCTGCATTCTCAGTGATGTCATCGCTCTCTAGTGAATGGATAGGCTGCATTCTCAGTGATGTCATCGCTCTCTGGTGAAGGGATAGGCTGCATTCTCAGTGATGTCACCGCTCTCTGGTGAAGGGATAGGCTGCATTCTCAGCAATATTTCTGGTTACATTATGTGAACATTTACATGATTATCACTTTAATGTTTTCTTAAAAAATTAGTGTTGTAAACATCTGTTGATTGAGTGCGATTATATCACTGACATCAAGAATCGGAAATAAAGCTCTGCCTGTCCGGCCGTAATAACTGAGTGGTATCAGTGAGATGATGCAGCTTATATACACTGTATTGCCCCCAGTATTGGGCCGCCGGCCTTTCCCCGCACATGACCTTTAATGCTCCCCCAGTCTTAGTCCGTAGGGTTCAATATTGAGTTGGCCCCGCCCTTTCCACGCACATGACCTTTAATGGTCCCCCAGTCTTAGTCCGTAGGGTTCAATATTGAGTTGGCCCCACCCTTTCCCCGCACATGACCTTTAATGGTCCCCCAGTCTTAGTCCGTAGGGTTCAATATTGAGTTGGCCCCGCCCTTTCCACACACATGACCTTTAATGGTCCCCCAGTCTTAGTCCGTAGGGTTCAATATTGAGTTGGCCCCGCCCTTTCCCCGCACATGACCTTTAATGCTCCCCCAGTCTTAGTCCGTAGGGTTCAATATTGAGTTGGCCCCGCCCTTTCCACACACATGACCTTTAATGGTCCCCCAGTCTTAGTCCGTAGGGTTCAATATTGAGTTGGCCCCGCCCTTTCCACACACATGACCTTTAATGGTCCCCCAGTCTTAGTCCGTAGGGTTCAATATTGAGTTGGCCCCGCCCTTTCCCCGCACATGACCTTTAATGGTCCCCCAGTCTTAGTCCGTAGGGTTCAATATTGAGTTGGCCCCGCCCTTTCCACACACATGACCTTTAATGGTCCCCCAGTCTTAGTCCGTAGGGTTGAATATTGAGTTGGCCCCGCCCTTTCCACACACATGACCTTTAATGGTCCCCCAGTCTTAGTCCGTAGGGTTGAATATTGAGTTGGCCCCGCCCTTTCCCCGCACATGACCTTTAATGGTCCCCCAGTCTTAGTCCGTAGGGTTGAATATTGAGTTGGCCCCGCCCTTTCCACACACATGACCTTTAATGGTCCCCCAGTCTTAGTCCGTAGGGTTCAATATTGAGTTGGCCCCGCCCTTTCCACACACATGACCTTTAATGGCCCCCCAGTCTTGGTACGTAGGTTTCAATATTGAGTTGGCCCCGCCCTTTCCATGCACATGACCTTTAATGGCCTCCCAGTCTTAGTCCGTAGGGTTCAGTATTGAGTTGGCCCCGCCCTTTGCGGCTATAACAGCTTCAACTCTTCTGGGAAGGCCGTCCACAAGGTTTAGGAGGGTGTCTATGGGAAGGTTGGACCATTCTTCCAGAAGCACATTTGTCAGGTCAGGCACTGATGTCGGGGGAGGAGGCCTGGCTCGCAGTCTCCGCTCTAATTCATCCCAAAGGTGTTCTATGGGGTTGAGGTCAGGACTCTGTGCAGGACAGTCAAGTTCCTCCACCCCAAACTGGCTCCTCCATGTCTTTATGGACCTTGCTTTGTGCACTGGTGCGCAGTCATGTTGGAACAGGCAGGGGCCATCCCCAAACTCTTCCCACAAAGTTGTCCAAAATGTCGCCTTAAGAGTTCCCTTCTCTGGAACTAGGGGGCCAAGCCCAACCCCTGAAAAACACCCCCACACCATAATCCCCCCTCCACCAAACTTTACACTTGGCACAATGCAGTCAGGCAAGTACCGTTCTCCTGGCCACCGCCAAACCCAGACACGTCCATCGGATTGCCAGACAGAGAAGCATGATTGGTCACTCCAGAGAACACGTCTCCACTGCTCTAGAGTCCAGTGGCGGCGTGCTTTACACCACGGCATCCGACGCTTTGCATTGCACTTGGTGATGGAAGGCTTGGATGCAGCTGCTCGGCCATGGAAACCCATTCCATGAAGCTCTCTACGCACTGTTGTTGGGCTCATCTGAAGGCCACACCAAGTTTGGAGGTCTTTAGCTATTGACTCTGCAGACAGTTGGTGACTTCTGCGCTCTGTGCGCTTCAGCATGCGCTGACCCCGCCCTGTCATGTGACGTGGCCTACCGCTGAGTTGCTGTTGTTCCCAGTTGCTTCCACTTTGTTATAATCCCACTAACAGTTGAGCGTGGAATATTTAGTAGCCAGGAAATGTCCCGGATGGACTTATTGCCCAGGTGGCCACCTATCACGGGACCACGCTTGGAGTCACTGAGCTCCTGAGAGCGACCCATTCTTTCACCAATGTTTGTAGAAGCCGTCTGCATGCCTAGGGGCTTGATTGTATACACCTGTGTCCACGGAGGGGATTGGAGCACCTGAATCACATGATATGGAGGGGATTGGAACACCTGAACCACATGATATGGAGGGGATTGGAACACCTGAACCACATGATTGGGAGGGCGGGGCCAATACTTTGGGCGATATAGTGTATGGACAGATCACACTGAGCTCCCCAGGACTGCCAGCCACACAGTGAAATCTATGTGTAATCTGACATCTAGTGGTCACCCTGCGGTACTACTCCCAATCAGAATTTCTCCTGTCTGATGGTAGAAAGTAGAACTTGTCGTATTGTTACCCTCGTGAGCTCCAGATTTCACCCGGTCATTTTTCGCTAAACCACACTGCGCTACTTTAACTGGCAATTTCATGCTCAAGCGCCGCTGTACCCAAACAAAATTTAATATTTTTTTTTTTGTACACAAATAGAACTTTCTTTTGGTGGTATTTGATCACTGGGGTTTTTAATTTTTTTTTTTTTTGCAATATAAATGAAAAAAGACAACATTTTGGGGGAAAAAATAGTTTTTTACTTTCTGCTATAAAACATAAGCAATAAAAAAAAAATTTTTCCATACAGTTTGACCAAAATGTATTGTTATGTCTTCGATAAAAAAATTCCCAATAAGTGTATATTGATTAGTTTGCGTGGAAGTCGTTATAGCGTCTACATACTATGGCATATATACTGGAAATGTTTTTACTAATGGTTGTGATCAATGACTTATATTGGGACTGTGAAAGTGCGGAGGGCAATCTGACACTAACTGACATTGGGAGGGGAACTGACTAACTGCCACTGACATCACCAGTTGCACTAATTCAGTGATAATACTATACACTGTACTAATGACACTGGCTGAGAAGGGGTAAACATCTAGGGCAATCAAGGGGTTAAATGTGCGCCTAGCTCTGTGTAATGTGTGTACAATGTGCTGCTTTTACCAATAGATCTCTAAGTTTCTCATCCCTGCTTTGCGCACTGGTGTGCAGTCATGTTGGAACAGGAAGGGGCCATCCCCAAACTTTGCAGGGATGAGAAACACAGAGACTGTTTCCTCTGTACAGAGCCCTGTATTAAATGTCAACACAGAGCTCTGGGCTGTGATTGGACACAGCCAATTAGCAGGTCCCAATCATGGTTCGTCTGCATCTGACGGGACTCTCAGCTTTCCCAATAAAGACTTTCCGAAAACCGAAGGAATCACACACACGTACCTACCTGCCCCCCACAGGAGGTGAGCATGGGTTTGGTCTGAGCTTGAGTGCTAACCAAACCTGGAAGATGTTGACCGTTGCCCCCCCCCCAATCAATGCCCACCCGGGCATTCCTCACCCCGCAGCTGCGTCTACACAAATGGGCGGGCTTACTCATGACATCACTGACCTGATCTGGCCATATAAGGTCAATGATGTCACGAGCATCCCCACACCCCTTTGTGGAAGTGTAGCTGCGGGGGCAAGGAATGCCTGGGTGGTAGTGGCAGGGAGTGACGGCTTCCATGCTCATTGTTAGTCTCCAGAATCCAGGCCTCTTCATGTACCGGCAGCCCTACAATTCTTTATTAAAGCTGCAGCTAATTAGAAGACTTCACATCTGTCTCCGCCCCTGAGGAGCTCATTGTGTGTCCATCAGTCAATGCCTAGGGACAGTGTGCTGATGCTGCAATTAAAGTAGAACTCCAACTGCATTTCATTTGAAAATTCTGCGTACCCCCTCCATGCTGCAGGGCTGCCCCCAGCTTTTTCATCTGTCGTTCTGGTCATGGCCCTGCTACCCCATTTACCTGCCTCCTATAGGTGGCACATCATCATGCAGGACGGGCACGCAGTGCTCCATCTGATGATGTATGGGCAGAGTACCTACCCCGTTACCGCCAGAGGAAGAAGAGGAGACTTCACATCAGTTCCTGGACTCAGAAGCTTACACTCTATATCACATACACAGGCAAATTTAGATCGGAGCAATTAACCTACCAGCATGTCATTGGAGTGTGGGAGAACATGCAAACTCCATGCAGATAGTGTCCTGGCTGGGATTAGAACTGAAGACCCCAGTACTACAAGGCTGAAGTACCAAGCACTGAGCCAGCCATGTCTTCCAAATATACTTGTAGGGTGTCACCGACTTGGGGCTGCAGGAGAACCATTGCCAGGAGAACTCTGTGTTTGATTGTGTTTCCAGGTTATCCAGAAGAAGTTGGTCGCCAGTTGACTTTTATCCCCATCCAGACTTCCATCTTGCCTGGGCACCCCATAAGCTCCTCACCGGGTCCTAGCCACATTGGCATGGAACTGTATAGTGGCTAGGGCCAGTAGGAATACTCACTAACTAGGAGTCGCTTTGAAGGCCCATTGTCCTTCATTTAGGACAATGTTCTTCTGTGCGGTGGGCCAGGGTGGTTACTGAGAGGGAGCTTGCTTAGGAACCCCAGAATTTCAGAGTTACATCTCACCAGGGTTTGGTGACCACGCCTATGGAACTGTTGTCGGTTACTCTACGAATGGCACCCAGGCACCTTTAACCTGTGGTCACTCCGGCCCCGTCCACGGAATGTGTAACTTTTGGGACTATATCATCTGGGGGTCCGGGGGCTATCGAATGGCGTCTCAGGATTGCCGCTGCTCCCTCAGGAACACGCCAAAATAACTATCATTGGAACATTCCACTGTGTAATGTGTTCCTATGTGGGTGTCGGACTGTCTGGGGTGGGCATTGTCTGTGATCATAGGAGTAGCTACTATTTGATGGCTCTCTGTATAAATTTGATGTGTTTCTCTATAAAGCAGTTTCTCGTCTAGTTCTTTGGGGTAGCTACAGCTATGGTCACTTACCTGGTGCTCCAAAGCTTGGGCAGCAGCTTCTTGGCGGAGATATCCAGTCGGGGTGTCGGGAGTCTGTCACACAGGAGCAGCTTCTTGGAAGATACCCAGTCGGGGTGTCGGGAGTCCTTTACACAAAAGCAGCTTCTTGGTGGAGATACCCAGTCGGGGTGTCGGGAGTCCTTCACACAGGAGCAGCTTCTTGGGAGATATCCAGTCGGGGTGTTGGGAGTCCTTCACACAGGAGCAGCTTCTTGGGAGGTATCCAGTCGGGGTGTCGGGAGTCCGTCACACAGGAGCAGCTTCTTGGTGGAGATACCCAGTCGGGGTGTCGGGAGTCCGTCACACAGGAGCAGCTTCTTGGTGGAGATACCCAGTCGGGGTGTCGGGAGTCCGTCACACAGGAGCGGCTTCTTGGGAGGTATCCAGTCGGGGTGTCGGGAGTCCGTCACACAGGAGCGGCTTCTTGGGAGATACCCAGTCGGGGTGTCGGGAGTCCGTCACACAGGGAGCAGCTTCATGATGGAAATACCCAGTCGGGGTGTCGGGAGTCCGTCACACAGGAGCAGCTTCTTGGGAGATACCCAGTCGGGGTGTCGGGAGTCCTTCACACAGGAGCAGCTTCTTGGTGGAGATACCCAGTCGGGGTGTCGGGAGTCCTTCACACAGGGAGCAGCTTTATGATGGAAATACCCAGTCGGGGTGTCGGGAGTCCGTCACACAGGAGCAGCTTCTTGGTGGAGATACCCAGTCGGGGTGTCGGGAGTCCGTCACACAGGGAGCAGCTTCTTGATGGAGATACCCAGTCGGGGTGTCGGGAGTCCGTCACACAGGAGCAGCTTCTTGATGGAGATACCCAGTCGGGGTGTTGGGAGTCCGTCACACAGGAGCAGCTTCTTGGGAGATATCCAGTCGGGTTGTCGGGAGTCCGTCACACAGCAGCTTCTTGATGGAGATACCCAGTCGGGGTGTCGGGAGTCCTTCACACAGGAGCGGCTTCTTGGGAGATACCCAGTCGGGGTGTCGGGAGTCCGTCACACAGGAGCAGCTTCTTGGTGGAGATACCCAGTCGGGGTGTCGGGAGTCCGTCACACAGGAGCAGCTTCTTGGTGGAGATACCCAGTCGGGGTGTCGGGAGTCCTTCACACAGGAGCAGCTTCACGATGGAGATAGCCAGGCGGGTCAGGAGTCCATCACACAGTAGGAATGTCCAACAAAATCTCTTCTTTTTTGGATGGCGCGGGGAAAGCTTAGAACATATGTCAGGCTATTGTATGAGGCCGAGAACTCAATGGGGAGATTTTCCCTCACTTCCTCTCCCAGTTGGAATGTTGGAGCTCAGGCAGGATGTGTGCAGTGCGATTGATCCGTTTCTGCAGTGCGATTCACAGTGCGTTTTTCATTCTTGCACATGTGTTGGGGGGGGGGGGGGTTAAAAAAAATTCTTTTTGCTAGGCAGATTAAAATGCATCAAAAACGCACTACATGCTTTTTTCAGCATCTCCATTGGAGTCTATAGAACCAAAAACGCAATGATTTGCCTTTAAAAAAAGTCCCCGACCCGTTCCAAGGAACACGGCGGGTGAAAACGCGAAGATGTGAACGTGTCCCATAGGAAATCATGCTACATGGACTGCTGTACGTTTGCAGAAAACGCATGGGTGTGAACCGAGACTAAAGGATGAGATCTGGACAATGTTCAGTCAAATCATTCAAACTAAAACCTCCCCGGAGTTCCCTTCAGACAATCGATGGATCAGAAAAACGTCATCCTGCAGAGTAATAATCGCCATACGCACAAAGTAGAGATTTATCATGAGACAACCCTCCGCACTGAGGAGTCAGGCTGGACCAGGGGCAGACTGACCATTTGGAAACTCGGGAACTGACCGAGGGCCCGGGGTCAATAGGGGGCCCCATGAGATGCCCCTGGTACCTTTTTCATAGGCTTTTTTGAGTTTGGGCAAGGACACAGGGGCCCCATGATCCCCTATTGCCTGGGGGCCCCATGAGTTGTCAGTCCACCCCTGGGCTGGACGCACCGCTAACATTCGCAGAGCGCACAGCAAGACGCACACACCGCACATCCATCTATAGATAGAGACACCTGATAGGCTCGGGAGTGACTCAGCACATAGTGACGGATCAGGATGACAAGCAAGTCAGCAGAGACACCCGAAGTCTAACCTGCCAGAGTCCTTCCAGCATGCTGTGCTCAATAAACTATATATATATAATAAATGTTATGTGATAAATACAAAAATTATACTTTTATATATACTGTATATATTATCCAGATATAACTTATTATACAGAGTGACATCACCGCCCTCCAGATATATTATAGAGGAGTGACATCACCGCCCTCCAGATATATTATAGAGGAGTGACATCACCGCCCTCCGGATATAAGATATATTTTACAGAGTGACATCACCGCCCTCCAGATATAAGATATATTATACAGGAGTGACATCACCGCCCTCCAGATATAAGATATATTATACAGAGTGACATCACCGCCCTCCAGATATAAGATATATTATACAGGAGTGACATCACCGCCCTCCAGATATAAGATATATTATACAGAGTGACATCACCGCCCTCCAGATATAAGATATATTATACAGAGTGACATCACCGCCCTCCAGATATAAGATATATTATACAGGAGTGACATCACCGCCCTCCAGATATAAGATATATTATACAGAGTGACATCACCGCCCTCCAGATATAAGATATATTATACAGGAGTGACATCACCGCCCTCCAGATATAAGATATATTATACAGAGTGACATCACCGCCCTCCAGATATAAGATATATTATACAGAGTGACATCACCGCTCTCCAGATATAAGATATATTATACAGAGTGACATCACCGCTCTCCGGATATAAGATATATTATACAGAGTGACATCACCGCCCTCCAGATATAAGATATATTATACAGAGTGACATCACCGCCCTCCAGATATAAGATATATTATACAGAGTGACATCACCGCCCTCCAGATATAAGATATATTATACAGAGTGACATCACCGCCCTCCAGATATAAGATATATTATACAGGTGTGACATCACCGCCATCCGGATATAGGATATATTATACAGAGTGACATCACCGCCCTCCAGATATAAGATATATTATACAGAGTGACATCACCGCCCTCCAGATATAAGATATATTATACAGAGTGACATCACCGCTCTCCGGATATAAGATATATTATACAGAGTGACATCACCGCCCTCCAGATATAAGATATATTATACAGAGTGACATCACCGCCCTCCAGATATAAGATATATTATACAGAGTGACATCACCGCCCTCCAGATATAAGATATATTATACAGAGTGACATCACCGCCCTCCAGATATAAGATATATTATACAGGAGTGACATCACCGCCCTCCAGATACAAGATATATTATACAGGAGTGACATCACCGCCCTCCGGATACAAGATATATTATACAGAGTGACATCACCGCCCTCCAGATATAAGATATATTATACAGGAGTGACATCACCGCTATCCAGATATAAGATATATTATACAGAGTGACATCACCGCTCTCCGGATATAAGATATATTATACAGAGTGACATCACCTCCCTCCGGATATAAGATATATTATACAGAGTGACATCACCGCCCTCCAGATATAAGATATATTATACAGGAGTGACATCACCGCCCTCCAGATATAAGATATATTATACAGAGTGACATCACCGCCCTCCGGATATAAGATATATTATACAGGAGTGACATCACCGCCCTCCAGATATAAGATATATTATACAGGAGTGACATCACCGCCCTCCAGATATATTATATTCTGCTCTTCCAGGTCACATATAACTTCCCTCAGACTTGTAACAATGTAACAACGTTCTCGCACACTTTTCCACTCAACAGAAACATTGCAGAGAATTTGATGAACTACTCACAGCAAAGACGGAGCAATAAATCCCCGGGAGGCCGACTGACCTCCACTTGAATCAGCCCAAATTTGATTTTCCTCCCCATCATTGGCTCGTGTCCTCTGGGGTCCTCCAGGCTGACTGTTCTCTGCTAGAGGGAAGAAGGGGAATTTTAATTCTGGTGGGGAGGGGGGGGGGGGGTCTGTTGTTTTGGTGGTTGCTCTGGACAACCATTCCCATGGCGGTTAATCATCATGCAGCCGCCCCCCCTCTTTGGCACAACATGAAGCATGAATTGAATAGTAACTCGTCCAGAGCTGATTGTTAATGAATGGAGCCTCTTCACAGCAGGAGAAGCCGAGAGCTCTCATGTGAAGGACTCCAACCGATGGAAGTCTAATCATAGAAGGGAAGATGGGGGGGGGGGGACTGAGTGCAGAGTCTGCAGATCACCAATAAAGGGTTAATACTGCCAACATTCCAATCAGGTAACAGAGCAACCCCAAAATTTTGGGAGGAGTAATTCACAGCCTGGCCAGATCCCCCTCTGACCTCCATTGGTTCCTATGAGAAATAATAATGTGATATCGCTCAGGATAAGCATTAAAGAACAGCTTCACCGACACCGATTTATTCACCGATAAACAAGGTTTTCTTTTTTGGGTGTACAGTAGTGGGCTCATTCAGACATACCCCCCTTTTCCCCATCCCCCTCTAATAAAAGTAATTTGATGGCTCAAGGCAAAGCGAATGGTCTGCAGGCTCCTTGGGTGATTTGGTGGCGCCAGGCACAACAAAGGGTCTGCAGGTTTCTTGGTGATTTGGTGGCTCCAGGCACAACGAATGGTCTGCAGCTTCTTGGGTGATTTGGTGGCGCCAGGCACAACGAATGGTCTGCAGGCTCCTTGGGTGATTTGGTGGCGCCAGGCACAACGAATGGTCTGCAGGCTTCTTGGGTGATTTGGTGGCGCCAGGCACAACGAATGGTCTGCAGGCTTCTTGGGTGATTTGGTGGCTCCAGGCACAACGAATGGTCTGCAGGCTTCTTGGGTGATTTGGTGGCGCCAGGCACAACGAATGGTCTGCAGGCTTCTTGGGTGATTGGTGGCGCCAGGCACAACGAATGGTCTGCAGGCTTCTTGGGTGATTTGGTGACTCCAGGCACAACGAAGGGTCTGCAGGTTCTTGGGTGATTTGGTGACTCCAGGCACAACGAAGGGTCTGCAGGTTTCTTGGGTGATTTGGTGGCGCCAGGCACAACGAATGGTCTGCAGGCTTCTTGGGTGATTTGGTGACTCCAGGCACAACGAATGGTCTGCAGGCTTCTTGGGTGATTTGGTGACTCCAGGCACACGAATGGTCTGCAGGCTTCTTTGGTGATTTTGGTGGTGCCAGGCACAACGAATGGTCTTCAGGCTTCTTAGGTGATTTGGTAACTCCAGGCAGAACAAATGTTCTGCAGGCTTCTTGGGTGATTTGGTGGCGCCAGACAAAGTGAATGGTCTGCAGACCTCTTGGGTGATTTTGGTGACTCCAGACACAACGACTGGTCTGCAGACTTCTTGGGTCATTTGAGGCACCAAAGGAAAATGGTCTGCAGGCTTCTTGGGTAATTTGGTAAATCCAGGTACAACAAATGGTCTGCAGGCTTCTTGGGTACTTTGGTAACTCCAGGCACAGCAAATAGTCTGCAGGCTCCTTGGGTGAGTTGGTGACTCCAGGCACCACGAACAGTCAACAGGCTTGTTGAGTGATTTGATGACTCCAGGCACAACAAATGGACTGCAGGCCTCTTGGGTGGTTTGGTGACTGAAGGCACAGAAAACGATCTGTAGGATTCTTGGGTGACTTGCGGGCTCCAGGCACAGCAAATGGTCTGCAGATTCTTGGGTGATTTGGTGACTCTAGGCACAACGAATGATCTATAGGCTCCTTGGGTGGTTTTGGCGATTCCACATACAGCAAATGGTCTGCAGGCTTCTCAGGTGGTTTGATGGCTCAAGGCACAACAAATGATCTGCAGACTCCTTGGGTGATTTGGTGACTCCAGGCACAACGAAGGGTCTGCAGGTTTCTTGGGTGATTTGGTGACTCCAGGCACAACAAATGGTCTGCAGGCTTCTTGGGTGATTTGGTGACTCCAGGCACAACGAATGGTCTGCAGGCTTCTTGGGTGATTTGGCGACTCCAGCCTAAAGGTTTCTAGACACCCGACTATCTCATCTACTATATGGCCAAGAGTATGTGAACCCCTCCAAATGATGACTTTCCGGAGTCTCCGGTGAAGGGTCCTGTTGATACTATATATTACAAAGACATTGTAGACAATAATGCTCTTCCAATCTTGTGGTAACAGGTTGGTGAAGACCCTTTTCTCTTCCACCATGACTGTGTCCCTGTGTACAAAGCCAGCTCCATAAAGACATGGTTTGACCAGTTTGGTGTGGAGGACCTGGAGTGTCCTGCACAGAGCCCTGACCTCAACCCTACTGAACACCTTTAAGGTCTGTTGGAGCGCCCATAGTGAGCCAGATCTTCTCACCAATATCAGTCCTGTCCTCGGAGGTTCATGAATAAAGAACACTTTCAATAACATAAATAAGATCTTCCCACTCCAATCAGATACATTATATGGCCCAAAGGATGTTGACAGTCTTCCAAATGATGGAGTTCAAGTGACTCTACTGAAGAGTCCTGTTAATACAGCATCATACAAAGACATTGTAGACAATTGTGCTCTTCCAACTTGTGGTAACAGTTTGGGGAAGGCCCTTTTCTGCTCCACCATGACTGTCCCCTGTGCAGAATAATGCACCAAGTCCCAGAGCTCAAATCATCTCCAACTGGTTTCCGGAGCATAACAATGAGATCATGGTTCTCCAATGGCCTCCACAGTCACCTGTCCTCCATCCAATAGAGCATGTTTGGGATGTGGGGGAATGGAAGATTCGCATCATGTATGTGCAGCCAACAAATCTGCAGCAACTGCCTGCTGCCATCATGTCAATATGGAGCAAAATCTCTGAGGAATGTTTCAAACACCTTGAGTCTATGCCCCAAAGAATGAAGGCAGTTCTGAAAGCAAAAAGGGGGTCAAAACCCAGTACTAGCAAGGTGTGCCTATTAAAGTGGCTGGCGAGTATGTAAAGCCTACTCCTGGTCATAAGACCCGAGCACTGCATCATGGGAAGAGGTTTCATGCTCCACCATACGCAGGAGCACAGGGTATTCTGCAGGGGCCACAGGAGTGGTGGGGGAACACTGTGGCACTATGGGTCATGTTCTCCTGATGGGCAAGGTTGCAATCTCCTTAAACCTCTGAACACCATGCAAAGGGAGAGAGCCTGCACATACCCACCAGTTTGATGGACATGCTTTTACTAGAGGATGGTCTGAATCAGTATTGTGTGTTATATGGCCACTATAATGCCTCACGACTTAAAACCAAAAAAAAAAAAAGGATAGGAAATTCGGTGCATAAAACCTAAGAACAAAAAATTTTTTTTTTTTTTACCTACCGTAAAATCCATTTCTTGGGTGTTCACAGAGAGACACCCTACATTGACGGCCTTGCATATCTAGGAAACAGCAGTCTGATGGCAAAAATTCTAAATAGGACTGAGATCGAGTAGTGCAAGGGTCAGCATCCCACCAATTGCAGCAAGGTGGCCGCTAGATCGTGCCCTCTGCTTGCCGAGTCGCCATCTACAGAACCTCAGACACAATGGAGCCTCATACAAAGCCATGGCACTAATTTTTTACTTGATGCGGGTCCACCAGGCGGATGCATCTGTTGATACGGCTTCTCTAGATTCGGCTGTAGGTAGATCACCCGCACTTCGCCTCTCTGGATCCTGCTTATCTGGACCAGAGCCATGGTGGCAGCAGCTGCAGGAGGCAAAGAGCCCCATGGTGTCCTGACAGCGCACTTCACTCCCATATTATCTTCAGGCTATTAGGTTCAGCTCAGTGTTCTACAAGTGAAACCCACACACACCATACTGAGCAAGTGTCATCAAGGGCATAACACCATTTATAACTGAGCAAGCAACTGGAGACTCAAGACAGTAAGGGCTTGTTTACAATTGTGGTTTTCAAGGCTGTAAAACCATATTTTTTACCACACCCCATCTAGCTGCAGTGGCCAAGGCTGTACACGTATCGTGGCTGCAGCAGGGATTATACACCGTCATGCTTGGCGGGTGTAGCACCAGCCAAGTGTGGTCTATTTAAGTGAATGGGGTCACCCTGAAGCCTTGTACAGTACAGTGTTCAGCAGGTTTTAAGCAGACATTTATTGCCTCCTCAGTACCTGTTTACCCCTTGGACCACACAATTGCGGGGTACTTGTGCAGTGG
>NW_028319818.1:300000-383617 GCF_062004578.1 Staurois parvus
CCGGATTGTGGACTATGGAGGAACGTGGATTGTGGACTATGGAGGAACGCGGATTGCGGACTATGAAGGAATGCAGATTGTGAATTATGGAGGAACGCGGATTGCGGACTATGAAGGAACCCGGATTGTGGACTATGGAGGAACCCGGATTGTTGACTATGGAGGAACGCGGATTGCGGACTATGGAGGACCGCGGATTGCGGACTATGGAGGACCGCGGATTGCGGACTATGGAGGAACGCGGATTGCGGACTATGAAGGAACCCGGATTGTGGACTATGGAGGAACCCGGATTGTGGACTATGGAGGAACGCGGATTGCGGACTATGAAGGAATGCGGATTGTGAATTATGGAGGAACGCGGATTGCGGACTATGAAGGAACCCGGATTGTGGACTATGGAGGAACCCGGATTGTGGACTATGGAGGAACGCGGATTGCGGACTATGGAGGACCGCGGATTGCGGACTATGGAGGAACGCGGATTGCGGACTATGGAGGAACGCGGATTGCGGACTATGGAGGAACGCGGATTGCGGACTATGGAGGAACGCGGATTGTGGACTATGGAGGAACGCGGATTGTGGACTATGGAGGAACGCGGATTGTGGACTATGGAGGAATGCGGATTGTGGGACTATGGAGGAACGCGGATTGCGGACTATGGAGGAACGCAGATTGCAGACTATGGAGGAACACAGATTGCAGACTATGGAGGAACCCGGATTGTGAACTATGGAGGAACGCGGATTGCGGACTATGGAGGAACGCGGATTGTGGACTATGGAGGAACACAGATTTCGGTGGAACTTCCTTCCCGTATCTCACCCATAAATAGGTCATCCATAATGGATGGCTGTGTGTGGCTGCCTTGATGAAGGTTGATCACCCTCGGGGGAGGGGACAGGCTCTGTGTAATTTATGCGCCTTCAATATAAATTGTCGCACAGTACAAAGCGCGGTCACTTCTGACAAATGAAGCCGCATTTCCAGCTATATGACATAAACGGAGAAGTTGTTCCCAAAGGGATTTCTGCTAAATATTTATTAAAGCGGCTCATTTGACTTAATAAATAACGTCTCGCGCTCGCCGCTGCCAGCCATGGCTGCGAACTCCGGCGGGTTCAAATCTGTACACGTTCCAGGACCCTAATTAGACGTAAGGCTCGCTTCACACCAATGCACTTTGCATTTCAATCGTCTATGCGTAGCCTTTTGCAGTTTTGCACCCGGGTTTTTGATGCGTTTTTCATGTGTTTCACATTTTGCGGTTTTTATGTTGGGTTTTTTTTTGCCAACGTGTTGCTGGGCAGATTACAGAGTGCAAAACACAGAATACCCCACCCTGCATGGCAATATCTATCCTTAACTTCTTCCCACCCGGCCTATTGTACAATAACAGCCCAGCGGGAACCCTATTATCCTGGGAGGAGGTCATGTGACGGGGTAGCAAAGCGATTGCTCAGCAAAATAAAGCATGGAGACATAGATGGATTGTTGGAGACTTGGATGGACACATGGATGGATGGATGGAACGAAGAACCGGAACCCCAATTTCTAGGGTTACTGTGAAATGTCGCAGTCAGTTGTTGGTGGGGGTTTTTGTTGCTAGGATGGATCTATTGTTGCTGGAGGGTAATATTTTGCTGTTGCCAGGTCTATTGTTTCTGGTTGTAAAAGATTTATTTACTGTTTTTCTTGCTACCAGTAACAAATTCCATCCAAATTATTTAGCACCACTAAAAATGGTGGTACTGAAGAGATGGGTAGGGGCAGAGACAAGGGACGGGGCTCAGAGGTGGGTAGGGGCGGAGACAAGGGACAGTGCTCAGAGGTGGGTAGGGGTGGAGATAAGGGACGGTGCTCAGAGGTGGGTAGGGGTGGAGATAAGGGACGTGGCTCAGAGGTGGGTAGGGGCGGAGACAAGGGACGGTGCTCAGAGGTGGGTAGGGGCGGAGACAAGGGACGGGGCTCAGAGGTGGGTAGAGGCAGAGACAAGGGACGGGGCTCAGCAATGTGTAGGGGCAGAGACAAGGGACGGGGCTCAGAGGTGGGTAGGGGCGGAGACAAGGGACGGGGCTCAGAGGTGGGTAGGGGTGGAGACAAGGGACGGGGCTCAGAGGTGGGTAGGGGTGGAGACAAGGGACGGGGCTCAGAGGTGGGTAAGGATGGAGACAAGGGATGGGGCTCAGAGGTGGGTAAGGGCGGAGACAAGGGACGGGGCTCAGAGGTGGGTAGGGGCGGAGACAAGGGACGGGGCTCAGAGGTGGGTAGGGGCGGAGACAAGGGACGGGGCTCAGAGATGTGTAGGGGCAGAGACAAGGAACAGTGTTCAGAGATGGGTAAGGGCGGAGACAAGGGATGGGGCTCAGAGGTGGGTAGGGGCGGAGACAAGGGACGGGGCTCAGAGGTGGGTAGGGGCAGAGACAAGGGACGGGGCTCAGAGGTGGGTAGGGGCGGAGACAGGGACAGTGCTCAGAGGTGAGTAGAGGAGGAGACAAGGGACGGGGCTCAGAGGTGGGTAGGGGCAGAGACAAGGGACGGGGCTCAGAGGTGGGTAGGGGCAGAGACAAGGGACGGGGCTCAGAGGTGGGTAGGGGCAGAGACAAGGGACGGGGCTCAGAGGTGAGTAGAGGAGGAGACAAGGGACGGTGCTCAGAGGTGGATAGGGGTGGAGACAAGGGACGGTGCTCGGAGGTGGGTAGGGGCAGAGACAAGGGACGGGGCTCAGAGGTGGGTAGGGGCGGAGACAAGGGACAGTGCTCAGAGGTGAGTAGAGGAGGAGACAAGGGACGGTGCTCAGAGGTGGGTAGGGGCAGAGACAAGTAACTCCTTTTATCCAGGATCTCTACCAGACTGCTCCTTTCAAGTTCATTGTATCCTCCCTCTTCTTCCTGTCACCATCACTTTCTGTTGCATGAACCAGTCAAACAAGTTCATTAGTCCATGAACAGGAGAAGCCCAGCTTCCAAAATGGCTCACTAAATCACTAAAATAGCCATAGCAACACAGTCACCTCCCGTATGGTGGGGGTGGGGAGGGATATCCTGGGATTCTGAGGTGTTGGCTCAACCTGTCAGAAGGGACTCTTGCAGGTAGCAGAGGGCAGACAGAGATCACACTCGGTGCTATGGATTGAGGCAAGTATACACCACAGAAGGATTTGCTTTGTTCATTTTTCATTCAATTTCAACCACTTTCATGCAGAGAGGTCATTTGGCCATTTTTGGGTGGAATACCGATTCTGAATTTTCATTGGATAGAAGTTGCTCCGGCTGCTGTCACACTTTCACGATACGTCAAGAAAGATGAAATAAACCGACATGAATCTATACGGCAGTTTTTGCAACATTTTAAAAGATTTTCCACCATTTTCTCATCTCGGTACATTTGGAACTTTTGTAAAATGAAGAGAAATTAAGCAGCAGAAAAGGACGAACCGAAGCAAAACAAGTCATTATGTTGCTGATATTTGTAATAAACCGGCTCCACGGTGTTTTTCATGTGGAACACAAATATCAGCGGGGGGCCACAAACACGCGGAGAAAAGTAAAACTTGTCCCGGAGTCTTCTCATATTATTAGATACAAAGCCAGTCGGGGCTCTTTACCCGCTGAGCCAGGGAGGTCGCCCTTCATATATATCTGTGTATACAGCTCAGCGCTCCCTTCCTGCTGCTTCCACGTGTCACGTATGACCCCCGTGGGATGGTGGTTTTGTGGGTTTTTGATTGGGTTTTGCTGGAAGGAGGACAGGCAGTGGAGGACGAGGGGGGATTTGTACTGTCCTGGCATTTGGGGGGGATTTGTACTGTCCTGGCATTTGGGGGGGATTTGTCCTGTCCTGGCATTTGGGGGGTATTTGTACCATCCTGACATTTGGTGGGATTTATACTGTCCTGACATTGGGGGGGGGGGATCCTGACATTTGCTGGGATTTTTCATGACATTTGGGGGGATATGTACCGTCCTGACATTTGAGGGGGATTTGTACAGTCCTGATTTTTTTTTTGGGGGGGGATTTCTACCATCCTGACATTTGGGGGGATTTTTACTGTCCTGACATTGGGGGGGATTTGTACTGTCCTGACTTTAGGGGGATTTGTACCATCCTGACATTTGGGGGAATTTGTACTGTCCTGACATTGGGAGGGGGCTTCCTGACATTGGGGGGGATTTTTCATGACATTTGGGGGGATATGTACCATCCTGGCATTTGGGGGGATTTGTACAGTCCTGATATTTGGGGGGGATTTGTACCGTCCTGACATTTGGGGGGATTTGTACTGTCCTGACATTTGGGGGGATTTGTACTGTCCTGACATTTGGGGGGATTTGTCCCATCCTGACATTTGGGGGTATTTGTACTGACCTGACATTGGGGGGGGGTTTCCTGACATTTGGGGGGATTCTTCATGACATTTGGGGGGATATCTGTACTGTCCTGACATTTGGGGGATATTTGTACTGTTCTGACATTTGGGGGGGGGATTTGTACCATCCTGACATTTGGGGGATTTGTACCATCCTGAAATTTGGGGGTATTTGTACTGTCCTGACATTGGGGGGGTTCCTGACATTTGGGGGGATTTTTCATGATTTTTGGGGGGATATGTACCGTCCTGACATTTGAGGGGGATTTGTACTGTCCTGGCATTTAAGGGGATTTGTACTGTCCTGACATTTGGGGGGGGATTTGTACTGTCCTGACATTTGGGGGGATTTTTCATGACATTTGGGGGGGATATGTACCGTGCTGACATTTGGGGGGGATATCTGTACTGTCCTGACATTTGGGGGGGATTTGTACTGTCCTGACATTTGGGGGGGATTTGTACTGTCCTGACATTTGGGGGGGATTTGTACTGTCCTGACATTTGGGGGTATTTGTACTGTCCTTACATTTGGGGGGATTTGTAGCTTCTTGACATTTGGGGGGGATTTGTACTGTCCTGACATTTGGGGGTATTTGTACTGTCCTGACATTGGGAGGGTTCCTGACATTTGGGGGATTTTTCATGACATTTGGGGGGATATGTACCGTCCTGGCATTTGGGGGGATTTGTACAGTCCTGACATTTGGGGGGGATTTGTACCGTACTGACATTTGGGGGGGATTTGTACCGTGCTGACATTTGGGGGTGATATCTGTACTGTCCTGACATTTGGGGGGGATTTGTACTGTCCTGACATTTGGGGGGATTTGTCCTGTCCTGACATTTGGGGGGGATTTGCCCTGTCCTGACATTTGGGGGGGGGGGGTAGGGGGACAAGGATGGAGTCTCCCAAATATTTTCCTTCCACTGATTTATGTCAAAGATCTGAGGAATTTATTTTATCTCTCATAAAAACAAAAATCTTAGTCACAGATGAAAAAAATATACCTCCCAACTGTCTCTGATTTGGAACCAAGTCCCTCTGTCCCTCTTTCCTTCTCAGGTGTCCCTCATTTTGGTCTGATCTATATAGTTGTATATAATTTATATTATATTATTTATTACATATAGCTATATATAAAATGCACTATTTATCTTTCAAAAAGTGTTTCCCAGTGCTAGACCTTTCATCCAATTTCCAAATTGTTGCGTTTGTAAACTTCAAAAGCCAATATAAAAGAATAGTAGTGATAAAAAAAAGCATTGTGGGTTTAGCTGATCTTTTTTTTTTTTATAATTCTCCTTTAAGGGGGTGTGGCAGGGGGCGTGTCCTATGCCTACAAATATTTGCTAATAGGTGTTCCTCGTCCCCATCTCAAAAAGTTGGGAGATATGGAAAATAATCCTTTCTGATTGGACAGATTTTGGGCCACGTTTTCAGGTAAAACGGTTTGGGTAACGTATGTAGAATCCAAGAGATATCCACCAAGCAGTTATATGGCGGCTGGTCGCAGCTGCCAAGTGATGATTGGCCTTGTTGAGATCGGACTCGGAAAATCCTCTGCTATGCCAGCCATCGGAACCATTCATGGCCCATCTAATGCAGGCCATAGACGGGTCGAAAACCAGCCGTTTTTTAATAAAAAAACCCAGAAAAATCAGTCATTCGATCGGCTGACGTTATCACCAATGGTAAAAAAAATTGGCCAATTTTCGTCCCGTCTACGGCCGGCATTTAATTACTTCTGTCCCTGCAGAGAGCTCCGCTATTATATTTGACATAAAAAAGTCTTGCGGTTGCAACAATGTATCCAATTGTATCCATTTGTATCCATTTCGGATACAGATGGTTTTATTCAGATACAAATAGATACATTGTTGCAACCGCAAGACTTTTCAAATAAAATATAATAGAGGACTGGAATCCTCCTCCTCCTTCCATCATTGCTGGGAAAATCAACCGATCGGCAAAATTGGATGATTTTTTCCAACTTTACCGGTAAAAAAAATGTGCCAAAACCCCGAAAAACGGCTGACCAATTTATCCCCTGACGGTGCGAAAATCAGCTGATTTTTGACCCGTCTATGGGATGGGAAGGAAACCCCTCCCCCAAGTTTGATTGGCTGAGGGCTAAAGTTCCGCCCACATCCATATTTCAACGAATTGAGGACTCTGAGATATGGGCGGGGCGATTCACATGGAGGCGGTCTCACTGGTGAATTATGGACGTCTCTGATTCGCTCCAGTCACAGGATACATATCAGTAAACATTTTTATTTCATCCCTTTTATTTTCATCCCCAAGCTCTGTATGTGCTTTTTGTCTTTTTGGTATGTTTTGTAATTCTTTTTCTATGTACGTATTTTATGCACCGCCCACTTTCGGGATATTACCCACTTCCTGTCCAGGCCAATTCTGACACTTCTCTCCCGCATGTAAAAATCTACTTTTTTTGCTAGAAAATTACTTAGAACCCCCAAACATTTATATATATCTTTTTTTTTAATTTAATTTTTTTTTTGCAGAGGCCTTACAGAATAAAATGGTGGGTATTGGCATTTTTTACGTCACGCGGTATTTGCGCAGCGGTTTTTCAAACGCAATTTTTAAAAATATACATGCACTTTGAAGCAGAACTTCACTCTCTCAATCAACATGGACAATGTTTAACCCTTGTGCTGCCAGTATTAGTAAATAGATAGGAAAGCGTATCATATTTGTTTGTTTTAACCCCTCCCCCCTCCAGAGGATTCCCCCCCCCTTCCTGACCAGGCCATTTTTGCGTTAAAGTGCTGCGTTACTTTAATTGACAATTGCGCAGTCATGCAATGCCACACCCAGATGAAATTTACAACCTTTTTTCCCCACGAATTGAGCTTTCTTTCTGTGGCATTTGATCGCCTGTGCATTTTTATTTTTTGCACTATAAGCCAAAATTTTGAGAAAAAAACACAATTTTTTACTTTTTGCTATTAACCCCTCGCCTACAGGGCACTTCTACCCCCTTCCTGCCTACAGGGCACTTCTACCCCCTTCCTGCCTACTGGGCACTTCTACCCCCTTCCTGCCTACCGGACACTTCTACCCCCTTCCTGCCTACAGGGCACTTCTACCCCCTTCCTGCCTACAGGGCACTTCTACCCCCTTCCTGCCTACCGGACACTTCTACCCCCTTCCTGCCTACAGGGCACTTCTACCCCCTTCCTGCCTACCGTGCACTTCTACCCCCTTCCTGCCTACAGGACACTTCTACCCCCTTCCTGCCTACAGGGCACTTCTACCCCCTTCCTGCCTACTGGACACTTCTACCCCCTTCCTGCCTACAGGGCACTTCTACCCCCTTCCTGCCTACAGGGCACTTCTACCCTCTTCCTGCCTACCGGGCACTTCTACCCCCTTCCTGCCTACCGGACACTTCTACCCTCTTCCTGCCTACAGGGCACTTCTACCCCCTTCCTGCCTACCGGGCACTTCTACCCCCTTCCTGCCTACAGGGCACTTCTACCCCCTTCCTGTCTACCGGGCACTTCTACCCCCTTCCTGCCTACAGGGCACTTCTACCCCCTTCCTGCCTACAGGACACTTCTACCCCCATCCTGCCTACAGGGCACTTCTACCCCCTTCCTGCCTACCGGGCACTCCTACCCCCTTCCTGCCTACAGGGCACTTCTACCCCCTTCCTGCCTACCGGGCACTCCTACCCCCTTCCTGCCTACAGGACACTTCTACCCCCTTCCTGCCTACAGGGCACTTCTACCCCCTTCCTGCCTACCGGGCACTTCTACCCCCTCCTGCCTACCGGGCACTTCTACCCCCTTCCTGCCTACTGGGCACTTCTACCCCCTTCCTGCCTACAGGGCACTTCTACCCCCTTCCTGCCTACTGGGCACTTCTACCCCCTTCCTGCCCACCGGGCACTTCTACCCCCTTCCTGCCCAGACCAATTTGCAGCTTTCAGCACTGTCACACTTTGAATGACAATTGCGCGGTCATGCAACACTGTACCCATATGAAATTTTTAGCATTTTTGTGAGACAGATAGAGCTTTCTTTTGGTGGTATTTAATCAACTCGAGGATTTTTATTTTTTCTTAAACAAACAAAAAACCACTGAAAATTTTGAAAAAAAAAATTTTTTTCTTAGTTTTTGTTATACAATTTTGTAAATAAGTGATGGGCACTGATAGGCTGCACTGATGGACACTGATAGGTGGCACTGATGGGCACTGATGAGGAGGCACTGGTAGGTTGCACTGATGGACATTGACAGGCATCACTGATGGGCACTGAAAGGCAGCACTGATACATGACACTGATAGGTGCCACTGACTGGCAGCACTGACTGGCACTGACTGGCAGCACTGACTGGCACTGACTGGCAGCACTGACTGGCACTGATGCGCATTGATAGGCGACACTGACTGGCACCGATAGGTGGCACTGATTAGCAGCACTGATAGGTGGCACTGATTGGCATTGATAGGTGGCACTGATTGGCAGCACTGATAGGTGGCACTGATTTGCATTGATAGGTGGCACTGCCTGGCACTGATGGGTGACATTGAAAGGCAGCTCAGATGGGCACTGATATGTGGCATTGATGTGCACTGGTATGCACTGATATGTGGCATTGATGTGGCACTGATGGGCACTGGCATGTGGCACTGATGGGCACTGGCACGTGGCACTGATGAGCACTGACAGGTGGCACTTCAGTACCCTGATGATCAGTGTATATGTCCCCTCCGCGGAATGCCGATTACCGGCTCTCCTCTCCTCTGTCAGCGTGACAGCTCGAGAGGAGAGAAATGCCGATAACTGGCATTTCCGTGTTTACATGCGATCAGCTGTGATTGGACACAGCTGATCACATGACCGAGCCGGCATCTTCAGCTCTTTCCGTGATCCGCTGTGTCCGAGGGACACAGCGCATTGGCGATTACCGCGCTGCGCGCTCCCTGAGCCGCGCATGCGCAGTGAGAATGGTAGGACGTCATATGACGTCCTATCAGAACGAGAGAACCGCCCCCCGCCCGTCTTATTACTATAGGGCGGGCGGAAGGTGGTTAAACATGTCCAGTAAAAAATTAAAAAATTATAATTTCGTCCAAAATGTCTCCTGCTCCGTGTCTTTGCTAAAAAAAAATCCTGATACGTGTAAATTAATTGGTTTACGTGAACATTATAGCGTCTATAAATGGTGGGATTTTATTTTTACTAGTAATGGCGACGATCAGCGACTTATAGCGGGACTGTGGTAGCATTCTGACACCGGGGGGGGGGGGAACTAACTTGGTGTCACTGACATTCCCAGTGACACCAATACAGTGATCTGTGCTAATATAAAGCACCGACACCGTACTAATGGCACTGGGCAGGAAGGGGTTAATGTGAGGGCGATCAAAGGGTTAACTGTGTGCTGGGAGTTTTTTTTACTAGGGGGCGGGGTCTGTGTGATTTACTGTACTCACACTGCTGTGGATGGCTGTGCTGTGCAATGTGCCCGACTGACAGGGAGGAGGACTGTTAGTAAACAAAACAATCTTCCTCCTTGTCAGAGATGCTCGGTAATCACCGGCGCCGGCGGGTAATTACCAGCCGGGACCCAGTGATTGACAGCCTCAGCCACGAATGGCGGCATGAGTAGGGTGCGCGCCCCTACCCAGAAATGCAAAATCATGTACATATATGTGATTCTGCGCACAGGTGCTGGCCTGTAGATTTCTTCAGTTACTTCCTGGTTTCCATGCCTAGGTAAATGATGTCATACATCCCAGGAGTCTTCAGGAGGGGAGGAGGGGCTTTCTCAGCAGATGGATTACAGATTTCAGGAATTCATTTGCCCTCACTTAAGATGGCCGCGGCCAGAAATGCTGTGATTGCTCATCAAAATAAAGCATGGAGACATAGATGAATGGTTGGATCTTGGATGGACACATGAATGGATGGATGGAGCGAAGAACTGGAACCCCAATTTCTGGGGTTTCTGAGAGGGAGGGACAGCATCAATTCTCTGTGAAATGTCGCCGTTGGTTGTTGGTGGGGTTTATTGTTGCTAGGATGGATCTATTGCTGCTGGGGGGTAATATTTTGTTGTTGCCAAGTCTATTGTTTCTGGCTGTAAGAGGTTTATTTTATTGTTTTTCCTGTTATCGATAACAAATTCCATTCAAATTATTTAGCACCGCAAAATGATACTTGGTTCTGTATTCTCTAAAAATGGTGGTACTGAGGAGATGGGTATGGGGCAGAGACAAGGGACGGTGCTCAGAGGCGGGTAGGGGCAGAGACAAGGGACGGGGCTCAGAGGTGGGTAGGGGCGGAGACAAGGGACGTTGCTCAGAGGTGGGTAGGGGCAGAGATAAGGGACGTTGCTCAGAGGTGGGTAGGGGCAGAGACAAGGGACGGTGCTCAGAGGCGGGTAGGGGCAGAGACAAGGGACGTTGCTCAGAGGTGGGTAGGGGCGGAGACAAGGGACGTTGCTCAGAGGTGGGTAGGGGCAGAGACAAGAGACGGTGCTCAGAGGTGGGTAGGGGCAGAGATAAGGGACGGTGCTCAGAGGCGGGTAGGGGCAGAGATAAGGGACAGTGCTCAGAGGTGGGTAGGGGCAGAGACAAGGGACGTTGCTCAGAGGTGGGTAGGGGCGGAGACAAGGGACGTTGCTCAGAGGTGGGTAGGGGCAGAGACAAGAGACGGGGCTCAGAGGTGGGTAGGGGCAGAGACAAGGGACGTTGCTCAGAGGTGGGTAGGGGCGGAGACAAGGGACGTTGCTCAGAGGTGGGTAGGGGCAGAGACAAGAGACGGGGCTCAGAGGTGGGTAGGGGCAGAGACAAGTGATTCCTTTTATCCAGGATCTCTACCAGATTGCTCCTTTCAAGTCCTTTGTATTCTCCCTCTTCTATCTGCCACCATCACTTTCTGTTGCATGAACCAGTCAAACAAGTTCATTAGCACATGGACAGGGGAAGCCCAGCTTCCAAAATGGCATCCAAAATGCAGCAATTGAAAAAACAAAATCACTAAAATAGCCATAGCAACACAATCACCTCCCATGTGGTGGGGGTGGGGAGGGATATCCTGGGATTCTGAGGTGTTGGCTCAACCTGTCAGAAGGGACTCTTGCAGGTAGCAGAGGGCAGACAGAGATCACACTCGGTGCTATGGATTGAGGCAAGTATACACCACAGAAGGATTTGCTTTGTTCATTTTTCATTCAATTTCAACCACTTTCATGCAGAGAGGTCATTTGGCCATTTTTGGGTGGAATACCGATTCTGAATTTTCATTGGATAGAAGTTGCTCCGGCCGCTGTCACACTTTCACGATACGTCAAGAAAGATTAAATAAACCGACATGAATCTATACGGCAGTTTTTGCAACATTTTAAAAGATTTTCCACCATTTTCTCATCTCGGTACATTTGGAACTTTTGTAAAATGAAGAGAAATTAAGCAGCAGAAAAGGACGAACCGAAGCAAAACAAGTCATTATGTTGCTGATATTTGTAATAAACCGGCTCCACGGTGTTTTTCATGTGGAACACAAATATCAGCGGGGGGCTACAAACACGCGGAGAAAAGTAAAACTTGTCCCGGAGTCTTCTCATATTATTAGATACAAAGCCAGTCGGGGCTCTTTACCCGCTGAGCCAGGGAGGTCGCCCTTCATATATATCTGTGTATACAGCTCAGCGCTCCCTTCCTGCTGCTTCCACGTGTCACGTATGACCCCGGTGGGATGGTGGTTTTGTGGGGTTTTTATTGGGTTTTGCTGGTAGGAGGACAGGCAGTGGAGGACGAGGGACCGCAGACGATCCTTTACTCATAAAACTAGGTCATCGCCCTCATGATGTTCCGGCTTTATGATGGAGCGTCCAATGGCAGCCACATGGCCCTGCATCACATTGTCCTTGTTCTGTCAGCCAATGCATGTCCTCCATTCCTGCTTCCCCCGGAGTAATATTGATGGGAAGACCTGTGAGGGCAAAGGAGCGGGACTTCCATTCTGCCAGCAATCCATCTTCAGAGCGCCGCTTCTCATCTGTGCTTACAGCGCCGAGGCCTCGCTCACAACGTGTCTGCACGCCACTGCAGGGTCTCGGATAGATATTCATTACACCTCCACCACTTGCATCACTTCGGTTTTACATCTACGGACATTACACATATCAGTTACATTCAAAAACGCAAAACATGAAATTCAATAATAAATATTTTAATTGAATTTGTTTAAATAATATTATATGCATTTTTATTATTATTATTATTATTATTATTATTATTATTATTATTATTACTATTATCAAAATCATTAAAAAATATTATGGTTATTATAATAATACTATACAGCATTGTTATTTATTGTTTGTTACTGTATTTTAATTATATCATTTCAATTTTAGGTATTTAAGGTTATACCTATTATTATTATTAATATTATTATTATTATTCCACAATATAATTTAAATTGTATGTATTTAACAATATTATGCACATTAATATCAATTATTATTGTTGTTATTATTATTATTATTATTCAATTATATAATTGTAATTTTTTTCTGTATTTGATAATATTATGTACATATATATTATGAATTATTATTATTATTATATTTATTGTAATCGTGCTAAAAGTTTATAAATATAATACTACATTTATATATATAGATATATATATATCTATATATGTATATATATTTGATGACGATGATTATTATTCAATTTAATTTTATGTATTTGTGTATATTATTATTATTATTATTATTATTATTATTATTATTAATAATAAAATAATAATTATTATATTTATAATAATATTATACATATTATACAACATTGTTAATTGTTATAATTATTATTACACAATATAGTTTCAATTGTATGTATTTAACAATATTATGCACATCAATATATATTATTATTATAAAAGAGTATTCCTATTATAATAATATTATTATTGTTATTTAATTATATTGTTGTATTGTTGTAATTTCTTTATTTAATATTCTGTATTTGATAATATTTGATATTATTATGTACATTTATACTATGAATTATTATTATTGTTGTTATTATACTCATTATAAAAGATTATTAATGATAATAATAAATATTATTATTATATTGTTTGTAATTGTGATAAAAGATTATAATTATAATACTACAATAATTATATATATATATATATATATACAGTTGTGCTCAAACGTTTCCCTCCCCCGGCAGAAATTGTGACATTTTGGTATTGATATTGAAAATCTGACGGATCTGCCAAAAAATGCTCTTTTATTGAAGGATGATGATCATATGACGCCATTTATTATCACGTAGTTGCTCGGCTCCTTTTTAAATCATAATGATAACAGAAATCACCCAAATGGCCTGGATCAGATGTCTCCGCCCCCGGATCAGAAGTCTCCAGCCCCCCGGATCAGAAGTCTCCGCCCCCCGGATCAGAAGTCTCCGTCCCCGGATCAGAAGTCTCCAGCCCCCCGGATCAGAAGTCTCCACCTCCAGATCAGAAGTCTCCGCCCCCGGATCAGAAGTCTCCAGCCCCCCGGATCAGAAGTCTCCGCCCCCCGGATCAGAAGTCTCCGCCCCCGGATCAGAAGTCTCCAGCCCCCAGGATCAGAAGTCTCCACCTCCAGATCAGAAGTCTCCACCCCTGGATCAGAAGTCTCCGCCCCCGGATCAGAAGTCTCCAGCCCCCCGAATCAGAAGTCTCCACCTCCGGATCAGAAGTCTCCACCTCCGGATCAAAAGTCTCCGCCCCGGATCAGAAGTCTCCGCCCCAGATAAGAAGTCTCCGCCCCCTGGAATGTTTGGCCTTGGTACAGACACACAAGGGGACACACACGGGGTACAATGCCAATTAGAGGTTAATGTTCCACATCTGTGGCTTTTTACATCACAATCAGTGTCAGTGTATAAATAGTCAGTGAGTTTGTTGGCTCTCATGTGGAAGCACTGACTAGGCTAGATACTGAGCCATGGGGAGCAGAAAAGAACTGTCAAAAGTCCTGCGTAACAAGGTAATGGAACTTTATAAAGATGGAAAAGGACATAAAAAGATGTCCAAAGCCTTGAATATGCCAATTAGTACTGTTCAATCACCTATTAAGAAGTGGAAAGTTCGGGGATCTCATCCTTCAATAAAAGAGCATTTTGTGGCAGGATCAGTCATATTTTCAATATCAATGCCAAAATTTCACAACTTCTGCCAGGGGATGCAAACCTTTGAGCACAACTGTATATATATATATATTTTTGATGATGATGATGATTATTATTATTCAACTAATTTTAATTTTATGTATTTACTTATATTATGTACATCAATATTATTATTATTATCATTATGATAGCGAGTATACTAATTATAATAATTATATCTAATCCCTCTCTGGTCAGTTCCTGCTGTTTCTTACTTACCTGTAGCATATGCCGGGTATAAAGCCAATATGGGCCCCACAGACACAAGTGGTAGGAGAGCTCCAGGTATGTGAGGTATCATTCTGGGAGGGAGAGCAGAAATTCGAGGGCCGTCCTTCACAATGAACTCTGAACTGATGATCTGTAAAAGCCTTTAAAGCTTTCATTGCCTACAGAGAATGTTGGATTCTGTCGTTTTTTGCAATTTCACAATTTTACGTCTTGACATGTTGGATATCTATTTACTTTACGCAGCCAATATTTTATATTTTACCAAAAAAATATGTACACTCTTGTGTTTGTGTGCGCTAATATTCACTTTAGTGTATTTTTTTTCCCCGACAATATGAGTTTGATAAATGACGGCACAAATAGTATGTGACATAAAAATATGAAACTACTGCCATTTTATTCTCCAGGGTCACTGCTTTCAGAAAATACACTATATTGCCCCCAGTATTGGGCTGCCGGCCTTTCCACACACATGACCTTTAATGGCCTCCCAGTCTTAGCCCGTAGGGTTCAGTATTGAGTTGGCCCCGCCCTTTCCACACACATGAACTTTATTGGCCCCCCAGTCTTAGCCCGTAGGGTTCAATATTGAGTTGGCCCCGCCCTTTCCACACACATGACCTTTAATGACCTCCCAGTCTTAGCCCGTAGGGTTCAATATTGAGTTGGCCCCGCCCTTTCCACGCACATGACCTTTAATGGCCCCTCAGTCTTAGTCCGTAGGGTTCAATATTGAGTTAGCCCCACCCTTTCCAAACACATGACCCTTTAATGGCCTCCCAGTCTTAGTCTGTAGGGTTCAATATTGAGTTGGCCCCGCCCTTTCCACACACATGAACTTTATTGGCCCCCCAGTCTTAGCCCGTAGGGTTCAATACTGAGTTGGCCCCGCCCTTTCCACGCACATGACCTTTAATGACCTCCCAGTCTTAGTCCGTAGGGTTCAATATTGAGTTGGCCCCGCCGTTGCAGCTATAACAGCTGAATCACATGATTGGGAGGGGATTGGAACACCTGAATCACATGATATGGAGGGGATTGGAACACCTGAATCACATGATATGGAGGGGATTGGAACACCTGAATCACATGATTTGGAGGGGATTGGAACACCTGAATCACATGATATGGAGGGGTTTGGAACACCTGAATCACATGATATGGAGGGGATTGAAACACCTGAATCACATGATATGGAGGGTATTGGAACACCTGAATCACATGATATGGAGGGGATTGGAACACCTGAATCACATGATTGGGAGGGGATCGAAGCACCTGAATCACATGATTGGGAGGGGATTGGAACACCTGAATCACATGATATGGAGGGGATTGGAACACCTGAATCACATGATTGGGAGGGGATTGGAACATCTGAATCACATGATATGGAGGGGATTGGAACACCTGAATCACATGATTGGGAGGGGATTGGAACACCTGAATCACATGATTGGGAGGGGATTGGAACACCTGAATCACATGATTGGGAGGGGATTGGAACACCTGAATCACATGATTGGGAGGGGATTGGAACACCTGAATCACATGATTGGGAGGGGATTGGAACACCTGAATCACATGATTGGGAGGGCGGGGACAATACTTCTGGCAATAAAGTTTAAATCCTTTTGGGATTAACCTGTGTGTGAAAAATGTACAAATTCCCCGTCAGACGAGGGGTGCTTCGAGTCCTCACATTGCAGTGCTCTGTGATAGCACAGCTGAGTAGTAGCCACGCCAGAAGCTAGATGTATATTGCAGGGAAGGGGAACACAATGTGCCGGGGGGCCGTAACCCCCACCGACCAATCAGTAGTCATGTTTCATTGTTCTGACCGTATTACGCAGACAGTGAATTATTATTGGTTACAATACGATAACAAACCATCAAAGATCTCTGCATTGCCTAACCATAAGTCAACATTACTGACGAGCAGAACGTGGCACACTGAAGGGAGACAACATTTCTACCAACAGTTACATAGTTACATAGTTAGTCTGGCTGAAAAAAGACAAAAGTCCATCCAGTTCAACCATTAAAAATAAAAGTTCTAATCCTACTCCCACAGTTGATCCAGAGGAAGGCAAAACAACCCAGCAAAGCACGATCCAATCTCCTCCTGCAGGGGAAACATTCCTTCCTGATCCCCCGAGAGGCAATCGGATATTCCCTGGATCAGCTTTCCCTATAAATGTTATATCCAGTTATATTCTGTGTATCCAAGAAAGAATCCAGGACTTTCCTACAGCAATCCACTGAGCTGGCCACAACCAACTCTGGAGGGAGTCTATTCCACATTCTCACAGCTCTTACTGTGAAGAAACCTTTCCGTGTAACAGAAGGGGTCTTTACCGAATTCCTCACTCTGAACTGGTAACTTGTGGAAGGAATTGGTTTTTAAATATATTAATAATTAGTGTAGTCAGGTGATTGGCTAAGAATGAGAGAAACGCTGGCTGCAGCTCTGTATCTGTATCTGCTGCCCTGAGGTGCTGAACTGGTAACAGCTATATCAGCCAGAGGAGGGAGCTGCTGAGCAGGAAGAGTCCAATGGCAGCACTGCACTGTGGGAACTGTAGTCCGGAGTAGAAAGAGTGTAATGAAGAGCTTTTGAGCTGCATTTCCCAGAGGGGGACTGCCAGAATGAGCTCCATTATCTCAGGCTGTAGAGGACACACCTTCCTCTTGCGGTGAGGGAGACCGGAGAGTTCACATCGCTGTCCTGTGTGAACCATTTCTGCTGCATATCGGCGGCCTGATCCGCAGCGCTGAGTCCAGGTGGGCCAACAGCCAGAGTCCCCTGGGTGGAGAGCAATCGCTGTATGTGACCGGATGGTGAGCTGCAATTTTGCTGGGACTGGAAAGCTGCTGTTGCTGCTAGAAAGAGACTGAGCCCTTTAGGAACTGACCACACAGCCATCCAGTAGCATTGTTGCTGCCTGCAGGCTTGACTGGGACTATTCTCACGTGCACCAACGGTACAACTGGGTCCCAATGCTAGCCGGCTGAAGCGTTACCACTAAAGACTCGGTACAGCTGCTAGCAAGGGGGGGCTGGGGGATCTATTGTTGCAGGCTGCTGGGGGATCTATTGTCACTGAAAGGGATCTGTTTTTGTGTGGTGGTCTATTCTTGCAGGAGAGGTCTATTGTTGCTGGTGGGAGATCTATTGTTGATGGGGTGTCAATTGTTCCAGAAGAGGTCCACTGTTGAGGTCCCGGCTGCTGGGAGATCTGTATCAGCTGCTGGGGGTATGTTGCTGCCTGCTGGAGAGCATATTGATGCTGGCTGCTTGGAGATCTGTTGTAGCTGCTGGGGGCCTGTTTCTGCCTGCTGGAGAGCATATTGATGCTGGCTGCTTGGAGATCTGTTGTAGCTTCTGGGGGTCTATTGTTGCTGGGCTGGTATTTTGTTTTGGGGTCCATTGTTGCTGCTGGAATCTATTGTTGCTGGGGGGGTCTACTACTTCTGGCTGCTGGGGATCTATTTTTCTGCTTTTCCCATACAAATGAATTAGCACCACAAAATGATACTTGGCTGTGTGTTCTCTAAAAGGGGAGATACTGGGAGATGGGTGAGGGGGTGGAACCAAGTGATGGTACTCGGAGTTGGGTAGGGGGCTCCTAGTAAAAAGAGACTCTGAAAGGTGGAGTTCCTGGACCTACTTTTTGAGAAATAAGTGCTGGTTAAAGGTATCTATATTGCTGCCCCTACAGGTGTGTCAGGGCTGGACTCCTGCTACTTAATGAGCAGCTCTTTTCTTTCAGTGCTCAGAAGCTGCTCAGATGTCGGTTTATTACCAACCAGGGGCGGACTGACCATTCGAGCACTGCCCGAGGTCAGTAGGGGGCCCCATGAAATGCCCTTGGTACCTTTTTTATAGGCTTTTTTGGGTGTGCTTTGAGTGTAGGCAAGGACACAGGGGCCCCATGATCCCCTATTGCCCGGGGGCCCCATGAGTTGTCAGTCCACCCCTGTTACCAACCACTCGTTGTCTCCTCATTGACTCACCTGGATGCCATTACCTGCCTCATTAGTCCCGCCCCTTTTTGCTGTTTTAGCAGCTTAGCTCATTTCCTCCTTGCCATTGCCTGGTCTATGACCTCCAGTGTGTTCCTGTGTGCAACTCGTTCTGGCTGACTTCTATTCCAATTCCTGTTCCTGATTTTTGGCTCCTGACTAGGCTGACTTCTGATTTCCTGACTCTGGCTCATCTGATAACCCGCTCTGGCATCCAACCCGTGGCTTCTGTTATGACTACATTCCTGATCTGTTATATGTGCTATTTCATTAAAGGAGTGATTTTAACTGCACTTTTCTGCCTGCTTCATGTTCCCTGACAAAGTGCCTCCAGTGACTTTCATTCAGCCAAGTGTATCAGAGGGGCTGATGGTATTCTTGAAGCTGAGAATCCAAATTACCAAGCGGCTCCTTCGGAGGCAGCGCTACATTACCAAGATGTGTTTCTTTTTTTTTTATTGAAAAAAAAGGAAATAACCTGCGCTACACCCCAGACAATACAATATGTGAAGAAATGTGTGAAAAAAAAAAATATTTTGAAACAAAAGTGACACAATTAGTGAACTGCTGCTACTCTTCCCTGAACACCAGAAAATGCAAAACATATAAAAAAAATGAGTGCGCTCTACACTAACAAATCATAAACAATTATAAATCAAATACATACTGCTACATAAAAAATGTGCATAAATTAATTGAAATGATATAAGTCCACTTTCATATATTAACCCCTTCCAGTCCAGACACTTTCCCCCCCTTCCAGTCCGGACACTTTCCCCCCCTTCCAGTCCAGACACTTTCCCCCCCTTCCAGTCCAGACACTTTCCCCCCCTTCCAGTCCGGACACTTTCCCCCCCTTCCAGTCCGGACACTTTCCCCCCCTTCCAGTCCAGACACTTTCCCCCCCTTCCAGTCCGGACACTTCGCCCCCTTCCTGTCCGGACACTTTCCCTCCCTTCCAGTCCGGACACTTCCCCCCCTTCCAGTCCGGACACTTCCCCCCCTTCCAGTCCGGACACTTTCCCCCCCTTCCAGTCCGGACACTTTCCCCCCCTTCCAGTCCGGACACTTTCCCCCCTTTCCAGTCCAGACACTTTCCCCCCCTTCCAGTCCGGACACTTTCCCCCCCTTCCAGTCCGGACACTTTCCCCCCCTTCCAGTCCGGACACTTTCCCCCCCTTCCAGTCCGGACACTTTCCTCCCCTTCCAGTCCGGACACTTTCCCCCCCTTCCAGTCCGGACACTTTCCCCCCCTTCCAGTGCGGACACTTTCCCCCCCTTCCAGTCCGGACACTTCCCCCCTTCCAGTCCGGACACTTTCACCCTCTTCCAGTCCGGACACTTCCCCCCCTTCCAGTCCAGACACTTTCCCCCCCTTCCAGTCCGGACACTTCCCCCCCTTCCAGTCCGAACACTTTTCCCCCCTTCCAGTCCGGACACTTTCCCCCCTTCCAGTCCGGACACTTTCACCCCCTTCCGGTCCGGACAATTTCACCCCCTTCCAGTCCGGACACTTTCCCCCCCTTCCAGTCCGGACACTTTCACCCCCATTCCAGTCCGGACACTCCCCCCCCTTCCCGTCTGGACACTTTCACCCCCATTCCAGTCCGGACACTCCCCCCCTTCCCGTCTGGACACTTTCACCCCCTTCCAGTCCGGACACTTTTCCCTCTTCCAGTCCGGACACTTTCACCCCCTTCCAGTCCGGACACTTTCACCACCTTCCAGTCTGGACACTTTCCCCCCCTTCCAGTCTGGACACTTTCACCACCTTCCAGTCCGGACACTTTCACCACCTTCCAGTCCGGACACTTTCACCCCCTTCCAGTCCGGACACTTTCACCCCCTTCCAGTCCGGACACTTCCCCCCCCCTTCCAGTCCGGACACTTTCATCCCCCTTTCAGTCCGGACACTTTCCCCCCCTTCCAGTACGGACACTTTCACCTCCTTCCAGTCCGGACACTTTCACCTCCTTCCAGTACGGACACTTTCACCCCCTTCCGGTCTGGACACTTTCACCCCCTTCCAGTCCGGACACTTTCCCCCCTTCCAGTCCGGACACTTTCACCACCTTCCAGTCTGGACACTTTCCCCCCCTTCCAGTCTGGACACTTTCACCACCTTCCAGTCCGGACACTTTCACCACCTTCCAGTCCGGACACTTTCACCCCCTTCCAGTCCGGACACTTTCACCCCCTTCCAGTCCGGACACTTCCCCCCCCCTTCCAGTCCGGACACTTTCATCCCCCTTTCAGTCCGGACACTTTCCCCCCCTTCCAGTACGGACACTTTCACCTCCTTCCAGTCCGGACACTTTCACCTCCTTCCAGTACGGACACTTTCACCCCCTTCCGGTCTGGACACTTTCACCCCCTTCCAGTCCGGACACTTTCCCCCCTTCCAGTCCAGACACTTTCCCCCCCTTCCAGTCCAGACACTTTCCCCCCCTTCCAGTCCAGACACTTTCCCCCCCTTCCAGTCCGGACACTTTCCCCCCCTTCCAGTCTGGACACTTTCCCCCCCTTCCAGTCCGGACACTTCCCCCCCTCCTTCCAGTCCGGACACTTTCGCCCCCTTCCTGTCCGGACACTTTCGCCCCCTTCCAGTCCGGACACTTCCCCCCCTTCCAGTCGGGGCACTTTCACCCCCTTCCAGTCCGGACATTTCCCCCCCTCCCAGTCCGGACACTGCACCCCCTTCCTGTCCGGACACTTTCCCCCCCTTCCAGTCCAGACACTTTCCCCCCCTTCCAGTCCGGACACTTTCCCCCCCTTCCAGTCCGGACACTTTCACCCCTTTCCAGTCCGGACACTTTCCCCCCCCTTCCAGTCCGGACACTTTCCCCCCCTTCCAGTCCGGACACTTTCACCCCCTTCCCGTCTGGACACTTTCACCTCCATTCCAGTCTGGACACTCCCCCCCCTTCCCGTCTGGACACTTTCACCCCCATTCCAGTCCGGACACTCCCCCCCCTTCCCGTCTGGACACTTTCACCCCCTTCCAGTCCAGACACTTTTCCCCCTTCCAGTCCGGACACTTTCACCCCCTTCCAGTCCGGACACTTTCACCACCTTCCAGTCCGGACACTTTCACCACCTTCCAGTCCGGACACTTTCACCCCCTTCCAGTCCGGACACTTTACCCCCTTCCAGTCCGGACACTTTCACCCCCTTCCAGTCCGGACACTTTTCCCCCTTCCAGTCCGGACACTTTCACCCCCTTCCAGTCCGGACACTTTCACCCCCTTCCAGTCCGGACACTTTCACCACCTTCCAGTCTGGACACTTTACCCCCTTCCAGTCCGGACACTTTCACCCCCTTCCAGTCCGGACCCTTCCCCCCCCCTTCCAGTCCGGACACTTTCCCCCCCTTCCAGTCCGGACACTTTCCCCCCCCCCTTCCAGTCCGGACACTTTCACCACCTTCCAGTCCGGACACTTTCACCTCCTTCCAGTCCGGACACTTTCCCCCCCCCTTCCAGTCCGGACACTTTCACCACCTTCCAGTCCGGACACTTTCACCTCCTTCCAGTCCGGACACTTTCACCTCCTTCCAGTCCGGACACTTTCACCCCCTTCCAGTCCGGACACTTTCCCCCCTTCCAGTCCGGACACTTTTCCCCCTTCCAGTCCGGACACTTTCACCCCCTTCCAGTCTGGACACTTTCACCCCCTTCCAGTCCGGACACTTTCACCCCCTTCCAGTCTGGACACTTTACCCCCCTTCCAGTCCGGACACTTTCCCCCCCTTCCAGTCCGGACACTTTCCCCCCCAAAAAATAATAACCCAAAATAGTTTATAACCAAAAATTATAATTTTTAAAAAAAAAATTTTACATTTTTATTTTTTTTTTATATTATTATTTATGTTTTTTTTTTAATGTACTGTCACCCTAGCAGTACAGTGTCACCATATTGACACTGTACTACTTGTGGGGGGTGATGAAGATTTTTTTTCTTTTTTTACACTGCTTTTATGGCCTTTATGGGTGTTAAAGCAATCATTTCTCCTTCTCTCTGGCTGCATTCTTGCAGCTATTGAGAAGTACTGCGTGAGTTGTGATTGGTCAAGGCTTGTCACATGGTACAAAGCTGTTGTGAATAGCCCTGTACCATGTGACCTCTGTGATCATTCACAGATTTCACACATAGTAAGCAATGATGTCAGTTTACTACTGTTCATGTGATCACTGACTGACCAATCACTGATCACATGATCAGGACCTCATACAGAGGTCCCGTACAGCGATCGGTGTTTCGGAGGACACAGCGGGCACCAGATCGCGGTGCTGCACGCACCCAGGGAGCTCACACAAGCAGGGAAGCTGAGAGGACATTTATAAACACCCAGCCGCCCCTGCACTGCCACCGTCCGCCCGTTTATGTACATGGGCCGGACAGGAAGGGGTTAAATAATTAAAAGTCCCACAATCCAATAACACAGTGCCGGGCGGAGCTTTAGGACGTCACCTCGTTCCGTCTGGTGGTCTGACACCGCAGGAATTTTAAATGTTTACTCTGCCTTTATGCACCTTATCTATGGAAGTGCGATAATTTAATACATTTTTTGCTGGTTTATCGGGTCGCACTGTGAAGTTTTCTTCTTCTGTTTTAACTACATGCCGCCCAGCCACTCTACATATACGGCGGCAGGGCGGCACTCACAGGCAAAACCACTTTTTAAGACGTGTGTTTTGTAAACAAATAGGGGACGCGCCGCCGCCCTATCTGTCCCGCGGATCACCGCCGCAGATGTCAGTCGTCGGGTCACAGCCGCTCGTTAGCGGCTATGTTCCGGCTGCAGTAGCTGTGCTGTCTGTCACTTCCCTGTCAGCTCGAGGATGAGCTGATCGAGAAAGAACAATTTCTCTTTCTCGATCAGCCTTGTCCCGCCCAGTACACACCCTGCCCCGCCCCCTAGTAAAACACTCCCCCTCACTCCTATAACCCTTCCCTGCAAAATAAAGTTAACCCCTTCCTCCCCAGTGCCATTAGTACAGTGTCAGTTTTTTTTTTCTGCACTGATCACTGTATTAGTGTTTTTGAAGGATGTCAGTGACCCCAAGTCAGTACCCCCCAATGTCAGAATGTCCGCCGCAGTCCTGCAGTCCCGCCATAAGTCGCTGATCACCGCCATAAGTCGCTGAACACTGCTATAAATCGCTGATTGCCGCCATTATTAGTATAAAAAAAACCTAAAAATCCCAGTATCTTTCCCGCCATTTGTAAACGCTATAACTTTCACGTAAACCAATTAATTTACACGTATTGTTTTTTTTAGCAAAGACGTCGCAGAATGCATTTTGGCAGAAATTTATGACTAAATTTGATTTTTGCATTTTTTTTTTACTGGACATGTTTTATAGCAAAAAGTCCAAAATATTGTTTTTTTTTTCCTCAAAATTGTCAGCCTTTTTTTTATAGCACAAAAAATAAAAACTGCACAGGCGATCAAATACCACCAAAAGAAAGCTCCATTTGTGGGGAAAAAAGGATGTAAATTTCATTTATGTACCGTATTGCATGACCGCGCAATTGTCCGTTAAACTAGCGCAGCGCTGTAAAAAAAAAAATGGCGTAAGTTGCAGTATTTATACCATAGTTTGTAGACGCTATAACTTCACACAAAGCAATCAATATACACTTATTGGGATTTTTTTACCAAAAACATGGAGCAGAATACATTTTGGCCTAAATTTATAACCAACTTTGAGTTTACTATATATTTTTTATAGCAGAAAGTAAAAAATATTGTTTTTCTTCAAAATTTTTGGCCTTCTTATGTTTATAGCGTGAAAAATAAAAAGCGCACAGGTGATCAAATACCACAGAAAGAAAGCTCTATTTGTGTGAGAAAAAGGACGTACATTTTGTTTGGGTGCAGCGTTGCATGACCGCGCAATTATCAGTTGAATTAGTGCAGCGCCGAGTAGCAAAAAGAGGCGTGGTCATTAAGGGGGGTAAATCCTCAGGAGGGCGAGGGGTTAACATTTTCCTTGTGTGATGCGGAGAGCCGTCTGATGTGATGGATTTGTTCAAGTGAACCTGCGGTTGTCCATTCATCTATTCATCTCCTTGATGCAGCTAACTAGGGTGTCAGTGTGGGATCTGAACACTATCTGCTCATATGATCTCTTGATTGGAGATCAAAGTGTCTGGTAAGAGGCTGATTTTTTCTTGTGCGTCAAGCATTTGTGGACACCTATGCACTTTCCGTCGGAGGGTTCCTATAGCACACAGCGCTGTGTTATTGGATTTTTGGGACTTTTAATTACTTACAATATGAATGTAGACATAGCATTTCAATTAATTTATGCACATTTTTTATGTGGCAGTAGGTATTTGATTTATTATTGTTTATGATTTTAGTGTACAGCGCACTCATTTTTTCAGTTTTTTTTTTCAAGTGAACCTGCGGTTGTCCATTCATCTATTCATCTCCTTGATGCAGCTAACTAGGGTGTCAGTGTGGGATCTGAACACTATCTGCTCATATGATCTCTTGATTGGAGATCAAAGTGTCTGGTAAGAGGCTGATTTTTTCTTGTGCGTCAAGCATTTGTGGACACCTATGCACTTTCCGTCAGAGGGTTCCTATAGCACACAGCGCTGTGTTATTGGATTTTGGGACTTGTAATTATTTAATATATGAATGTAGACATATCATTTCAATTAATTTATGCACATTTGTTATGTAGCAGTAGGTATTTGATTTATGATTGTTTATGATTTTTTTTAGTGTACAGCGCACTCATTTTTTCTATGTTTTTTTTTATTATTATTAGCATTAAAAAAGTACAAAAAAAACCAAAACAATGTCAGCTCGCTGGAAGATGAATCCCGGGCGAGTTAGCCATCTGCCTGTAGGTGGGCTGTGAGCAGATCCTATATTTGGAATGCAGAATGGCATGAAGTGGATGTTCTCGGAGCCGAGGGAAGTCTGATTAACCCACTTGGCGTGCAGAAACGCTGTTCCATTGTAAATTGTTGTTAATCATATTCATAAATCCTTCTCACACCTCCACATCTGTGAGATATCATGTGGATGGCAGACGGGAATCACATCTTCTCAGTCTTCCCTGACACATCGCAATGTTTTCAGAGCAAAATGGATTGCAGTTATAGGTTGCTGGAAAGCTGAAAAATATCAAATATCATTTTTTATTTATTTTTTTTTAGTTGTGTATTTCTAATGGGTGATTTCTGCACATTATATGTCGACTCGATGGACTCGGATAGGAAGGAGCGAAGCTGAATTCAAGGACCATTCAGGTCATTATTATTATTATTATTATACAGTATTTATAAAGCGCCGATAATTCGCTCAGCGCTGTACATTACAGGGGGACAGAACATGTGACAGAACAATACCAATACAATACAATACATGAGGGGATCGAGGGCCCTGCTCCTTGGAGCTTACAATCTAGGAGGGAGGGGATGGTGGCACAGGAGGAGATAGCTGTGGGGGATGGAGTGGTAGGAGGAGTGGAGGAGGTCGGCAAGTTAGCAGGGGGTGGGGTAGGCTTCCCTGAAGAGGTGGGTTTTCAGGGTGCGCCTAAAGGAGAGGAGAGTAGGTGATAATCTGATGGGTTGGGGCAGGGAGTTCCAGAGGATGGGTGACACCCTGGAGAAGTCCTGGAGGCGGGCATGGGAGGAGGAGACCAGGGAACTAGAGAGAAGGAGGTCATAAACTCTCGTTATTGCTGGCAACCTTTTGTCATTTTTCCTGCCTCCTCTTCTACCAAAACATGAATGAAGATATCTGAAAATGACGTCCAGAATGTTTCATGGGGACGTCAGTGGAGCTCCTCCTCCTCCTAGATAGGTGCCAAGTGGGGAAAATGTAATTCCAGGCTCACTGTAATCAGTGTGACTGCATGTGATTAGTTCAGTCTGTTCTGTGTCTCACTGGCTGCAAGGTTGCCTGTTTCTCCCTATCTGGTTGGGAATATTCTAGAACAGCCTTTCTCAACCAGGGTGCCCTGGCACCCCGGGGTGCCTTGAGGTTTCTTCAGGGGTGTGTAACGGAGCTGACCCCAGGCTGCGCTTGGGTACTTCCGTTAGACTACCGTTTCCCCGTCTGAACACTGACCACAGACACCACCGCTGACCATACAAGACTAGATGACACCAGTCTTGACGTAAACCAGGAGGTAGACTAGTTTATTGGAACACAGATACAAGATATATACACTCAGGGGGGCAACCCCCCCTCCCTGCATAATGACACAGGGCGGGGCAATCTACATTTAGTAACAAGAGACACACCAGCAGACATTCCCATCAGGAGGGAGGGCTGCTGGAGACACCCCCCACCAAGCCAATACACATAAACACATACATCCCATAATAGTTTGCTCCCAAGCAAGACACACAATAGAATAATGGGATGCAGCCACATGTCATTAAACAATCCACAACCCCCACCCCAATATTAGGACAGATCACCCTGTACCCCTAACAGGCACAGGGTGACTTACACATAAGAGGGATATGGGGAGCTGAGACAGGGGTCTCCCCACCTCTCCAAATTGAGCTGTGTTCCATGGGCCCCCCACTCAAAGTGACTCCCGCAACAGGGTGCCTTGAGGTTTCTTCAGGGGTGCCTCGGCAAAATATTTAAAAATTGCCCAAAACTTGTATACAGGCCAGCGGGTGGGACAAGTGTACCTTTGGCTCCATGTAGACGGGACACTTCTGAACAATGGAAACTGACTGCTGGAAAACGGAGGTTAAAAAACGTCTGTTTAGCCGCGTTTGCATACCGCGTTTATGCGCATTTATGAGTGTTTGCGTTTAGAAGCGTTTTTTAAAGATTACCTCAGGAGACCTTACAAAATGCCCAGAATGCACTGAGAAACAGTAAGAAATTAACTGTTTCAGACAGTTTGAGAGAAATAGAGAGAGCAGAAGCAGAGAGAGCAGATTCAGGGAGAGCAGAGGCAGAGAGAGCAGAGCGGGGAGAGCAGAAGCAGAGAGAGCAGAAGCAGGGAGAGCAGATTCAGGGAGAGCAGAGGCAGAGAGAGCAGATGCAGAGAGAGCAGAAGCAGAGGGAGCAGATGCAGAGAGAGCAGAGGCAGAGAGAGCAGAAGCGGAGAGAGCAGAAGCGGAGAGAGCAGAAGCAGGGAGAGCAGAAGCAGAGGGAGCAGAAGTGGGGAGAGCAGAAGCAGAGAGAGCAGAAGCAGAGGGAGCAGAAGCAGGGAGAGCAGAAGCAGAGAGAGCAGAAGTGGGGAGAGCAGAAGCAGAGAGAGCAGAAGTGGGGAGAGCAGAAGCAGAGAGAGCAGAAGCGGGGAGAGCAGATGCAGAGAGAGCAGAAGCAGAGAGAGCAGAAGCAGAGAGAGAGCAGAAGCTGAGGAAGCAGAAGCGGGGAGAGCAGAAGCGGGGAGAGCAGAAGCAGGGAGAGCAGAAGCAGAGGGAGCAGAAGCAGGGAGAGCAGAAGCAGAGAGAACAGAAGTGGGGAGAGCAGAAGCAGAGAGAGCAGAAGCGGGGAGAGCAGATGCAGAGAGAGCAGAAGCAGAGAGAGAGCAGAAGCGGGGAGAGCAGAAGCGGGAAGAGCAGAAGCGGGGAGAGCAGAAGCAGGGAGAGCAGAAGCGGGGAGAGCAGAAGCGGGGAGAGCAGAAGCAGGGAGAGCAGAAGCAGAGAGAGCAGAAGCGGGGAGAGCAGAAGCGGGGAGAGCAGAAGCGGGGAGAGCAGAAGCTGGGAGAGCAGAAGCAGGGAGAGCAGAAGCAGAGAGAGCAGAAGCGGGGAGAGCAGAAGCGGGGAGAGCAGAAGCGGGGAGAGCAGAAGCAGGGAGAGCAGAAGCAGAGAGAGCAGAAGCGGGGAGAGCAGAAGCGGGGAGAGCAGAAGCAGAGAGAGCAGAAGCAGAGATAGCAGAAGCGGGGAGAGCAGAAGCGGGGAGAGCAGAAGCAGGGAGAGCAGAAGCGGGGAGAGCAGTATGTGGTCAGATTAGCTGTCTTTTGTTTTGTGGTGTTTGGATGTTCCGGCTCATTTCTGTGCAGAAATTATTGCAACGATGTCTAACATATGTTTTTTCATGCAAAACCTCAGAGTACGGTGTACCAGCTCCATGTGATTACCGGGTCCATGTGAGTACCGGGTCCATCTGAGTACCGGGTCCATCTGAGTACCGGGTCCATTTGAGTACCGGGTTCATCTGAGTACCGGGTCCATCTGAGTACCGGGTCCATGTGAGTACCGGGTCCATTTGAGTACCGGGTTCATCTGAGTACCGGGTCCATGTGAGTACCGGGTCCATCTGAGTACCGGGTCCATGTGATTACCGGGTCCACCTGAGTACCGGGTCCATCTGAGTACCGGGTCCATCTGAGTACCGGGTCCATGTGATTACCGGGTCCATCTGAGTACCGGGTCCATCTGAGTACCGGGTCCATGTGATTACCGGGTCCATCTGAGTACCGGGTTCATGTGAGTACCGGGTCCATGTGAGTACCGGGTCCATGTGATTACCGGGTCCATGTGATTACCGGGTCCATCTGAGTACCGGGCCATCTGAGTACCGGGTCCATCTGAGTACCGGGTCCATCTGAGTACCGGGTTCATGTGATTACCGGGTCCACCTGAGTACCGGGTCCATCTGAGTACCGGGTCCATGTGATTACGGGGTCCATCTGAGTACCGGGTCCTTGTGATTACCGGGTCCACCTGAGTACCGGGTCCATCTGAGTACCGGGTCCATCTGAGTACCGGGTCCATCTGAGTACCGGGTCCATCTGAGTACCGGGTCCATGTGATTACCGGGTCCATCTGAGTACCGGGTCCATCTGAGTACCGGGTCCATCTGAGTACCGGGTCCACCTGAGTACCGGGTCCACGTGAGTACCGGGTCCATGTGAGTACCGGGTCCACGTGAGTACCTGAAAAACGCTTTGCATGTATTTTTCATGACAGAAAAAGGCTCTGGACAGCATTTGGAAATGGAAGAGTTATGGAATATTTTCAAACGCAAACGTTTATAAACGCATTTAGCCGCATTTACAAGGCTTTGGCATTTGAAATGCTGATAAAATCTACTCCTGAACTCAAGTTTTCTGCGTTAGAAAAAAACGACTGTCAACCCCACTGCCTGTAAAGGACGATGTGTACAGGGAAAGGAAAACATTAGAGAGTTTGCTTAAAAAAACGCAGACAAGCTCCTCAGCGTGCGTTTACAGCTGCAGTGTACATGAGACCTTTTTAGTTACACAAAGCCGCAGGTTTTCATTGTGCACCATTATGACTTTCTAGCCGCCGGCATCCTGACAACCAATGACATCATCCGTTGATAAGGAGGATGTCAGCCGCCTGCACAGCATCCTAGTGTGACCCTCCCCCGCCCCTCTCCATCAGTGTTGGGGCCACATTAGCTCAGTGATGGAGAAAAACTGAGAGAGAGTGGAAACATTGGCATACTAGTCGGTACAAACGTGTATTTGCTTTGGAAGAATAAATCGCCTCCAATGTGGGGTGTGGGTGGTCCTGCGTTATATAAAAGTATTAGAATCGTTTTTCACATTTTAGAATGCGGCGCTTCAGGACCGTCCATCATTTTACAGGATGCCTTGACTGAAAAAAGGTCGAGAAACACGGGACTAGGAGATAGAGGACTGGGATAGCCAAATTAGCAGTCGAAACCCTGGCCAATCCCTGGGGGAGGGAGGGCAGATGGTGGCTGGGAGTGTGTATAAATACCCGGAGACCTGGAACAGAGGTGTCCTGTCCCTGAGGAGGAGATCACAGCCTGGGGGGAGGGGGGGGGGCTGTCTGCCTCGTAGGTAAGTGTGGAATGTGTCTGCAGTTCATTGAGGTCCCAGCTGGCCTAGTTGGGGGGCTACTTTGCTGTAAATCTCTGAGAGTCTTTTCATCTATGGATCTTTCCGGGTATCACTGGGAGGAAGTGCCTGGAAGATATTGGAAGGAGGCTACTAATTGTCCAAGGACAGGCTGGTGGGAGAGATCCCTGAGACTGTGTGCTGTTACCACCCCCCTGGTGCTATCAAATCAGCTGTTTTCAGAGGGGACATTGTGTCTGGTGTTGTACGTGTTGGAAGGAGAAGGCTGGCACATGCTCATACGTATGTCCATGCTCAATGCAAAACAGGCATTGTCTCATCCGTGCACACATATTAGTATGTGCAGAAACATACGTGCATGCTCACACACACACATATGGGCACTGCCACCAAGCTGGACCATAATTGCAAATAAATTCTTTCCAGATCAGCCAATGAGATTGTCTGGATTTGTTTTCTCATTTTGTCTCTCATAGTTGAGGTCTCCCTATGATGCCAATTACAGGCCTCTCTCATCTCTGTAAGTGGGAGAACTTGCACCATTGGTGGCGACTGAATACTTTTTTGCCCCACTGTATTTTTCTTCCATGTGGGAGGAGTCTGCATGCCTAGGTGATGATTTTATACCCCTGTGGCCATGAAGGGGATTGGAACACGTGAATCACATGATGGGAAGGGCGGGGCCAATACTTGGGGCACTACAGTCTATATCATGTTTGGTGGTTTTAAGCAATCTCCAGGTCTAAAATGATTTGCATGTGTGCAAAAAAAAAAAAAAAACAGCGCAAAGCTGGCTCTGGCAGTGAAGGGGTTACTCGCTTTCTAAAAAAAAAAAAATAAAAAAAAATCCTGTGTGGCGCAGCGTTTCCAGCCGTGTTCGGTACCCGGCGGCGCGCAGTGAACTTTGATGTCTTCTCTTGTTCTCCATCGTTCTTTAAAAATAGAATAGTTAATTCTCAGAACGCGGCGTAAAAATTTCCCGAACATTCGGCGATCAATTAAGCGCGTTGCGTCGCCTGTCTCCGGTGTGAATCGTTCTTCGCTGTTCGTCGGTCGGGTTGGTAATCTCGCCGCTTTAACGCCTCATTTACAGACGGAGAACGCACTCGGCGGCGAAGCCCTGCGGACCCGGCAAACCTATTACAGAGCGCGTTCCCTCCACGCCGCCGAGCGTTCAGACGTGAGAGAAGCCGATTCCTCCGAGGAAGGCTTATTCTGCGCAGAACTTCTCACCTGAGCGCGCCGAGCCTTCAAGCATCATTCAGAGCCGCTGCTAAGTGACAATGTAATTGGAATTGCGTTCGGCTCCGGCTGGCTCCTCCCCCCCGCCACCACCGCCGCCGCCTAACGTTCGTGCCGAAGGTGAATGGAGAGTCGGAGAACATAAATAGCTTCCCTCCCTGCAAAGGATACTTTGTTACTAATCAACAGACTGGAATCAACGGAAAGAGGGCGAGCTAAATATATACATCCAATTATAATACAACCATCATAAAGAATAATACACCCGCAGAACGCGAGATACAGCGCAAGGCGAGGAACGGGCCACTAATCTTCAAGATCGTGTAAAAATAAAAAAGGAACATAAAAAATAAAAAAAAATAGAGACTCTAATAAAAAAAAAATATATAAATAAAATAATAAAAAAAAAATAATAAAATGATAAAACATCAAAAGAAAAAACGTAACAAAATACTCGTCTGACATCTCAGTCCTACCTAGTCCCTCCACAGAAGGAGACGAGGCACGGTCCACTTATCTTGAAGAACGTGTAAAAAAAAAAAAAAAAAAAGGAAAATAAAAAAAAAATAGAAACTCTAATAAAAAAAATATAAATATAAATAAATAAATAAATAAAATGATAAAACATCAAAAAAAAAATGTAACAAAATACTCATCTGACGTCTCAGTCCTGCTTAGTCCCTCCAGAGCAGGAGGCGAGGCACGGTCCACTTATCTTCAAGAACGTGTAAAAAAAAAAAGGAATATAAAAAATAATAAAAAAAGAAACTCTAATAAAAAAAAAATATAAATATAAATAAAATAAAAATAAATAAAATGATAAAACATCAAAAGAACAAATGTAACAAAATACTCGTCTGACATCTCAGTCCTACCTACACAGCAGGAGACGAGGCACAGTCCACTTATCTTGAAGAACGTGTAAAAAAAAAGGAAGATGAAAAAATAGAAACTCTAATAAAAAAAATATAAATATAAATAAAAATAAATAAATAAAATAATAAAACATCAAAAGAAAAAATGTAACAAAATACTCATCTGACGTCTCAGTCCTACCTAGTCCCTCCACAGCAGGAGGCGAGGCACGGTCCACTTATCTTCAAGAACGTGTAAAAAAAAAAGGAATATAAAAAATAATAAAAAAAGAAACTCTAATAAAAAAAAAATATAAATATAAATAAAATAAAAATAAATAAAATGATAAAACATCAAAAGAACAAATGTAACAAAATACTCGTCTGAAATCTCAGTCCTGCCTACACAGAAGGAGACGAGGCACAGTCCACTTATCTTGAAGAACGTGAAAAAAAAAGAAACTGTAATAAAAAAAATAAATATAAATAAAATAAAAAAAAATATATAAAATGATAAAAACATCAAAAGAAAAAATGTAACAAAATACTCGTCTGACATCTCAGTCCTACCTACACAGAAGGAGACGAGGCACGGTCCACTTATCTTGAAGAACATGTAAAAAAAAAGGAAGATGAAAAAATAGAAACTCTAATAAAAAAAATATAAATATAAATAAAAATAAATAAATAAAATAATAAAACATCAAAAGAAAAAATGTAACAAAATACTCGTCTGACGTCTCAGTCCTACCTAGTCCCTCCACAGCAGGAGGCGAGGCACGGTCCACTTATCTTCAAGAACGTGTAAAAAAAAAAAGGAATATAAAAAATAATAAAAAAAGAAACTCTAATAAAAAAAAATATAAATAAAATAAAAATAAATAAAATGATAAAACATCAAAAGAACAAATGTAACAAAATACTCGTCTGAAATCTCAGTCCTGCCTACACAGAAGGAGATGAGGCACAGTCCACTTATCTTGAAGAACGTGAAAAAAAAAAGAAACTGTAATAAAAAAAATAAATATAAATAAAATAAAAAAAAATATATAAAATGATAAAAACATCAAAAGAAAAAATGTAACAAAATACTCGTCTGACATCTCAGTCCTACCTACACAGCAGGAGACGAGGCACGGTCCACTTATCTTGAAGAATGTGTAAAAAAAATAAAAATAAAAACTCTAATTAAAAAAAATATAAATAAAATAAAAATAAATAAATAAAATGATAAAACATCAAAAGAAAAAATTTAACAAAATACTCATCTGACATCTCAGTTCTACCTAGTCTCTCCACAGCAGGAGGCGAGGCACGGTCCACTTATCTTCAAGAACGTGTAAAAAAAAAAGGAACATAAAAAATAATAAAAAAAGAAACTCTAATAAAAAATATAAATAAAATTAAAAAAAATAAAATGATAAAACATCAAAAGAAAAAATTTAACAAAATACTAGTCTGACATCTCAGTCCTGCCTACACAGAAGGAGACGAGGCACGGTCCACTTATCTTGAAGAACATGTAAAAAAAAAAAAAAACCTGTAATAAAAAAAATATAAATATAAATAAAAATAAAATAAATAAATAAAATGACAAAACATCAAAAGAAAAATGTAACAAAATACTTGTCTTACACCTTTGGATTCTGGGCATATATTTTGACCCAATTTTCAAGTCTTGATCAGGTTAATATGGTTCTGTAGGTGTAAAAAAAAAAGAAAGAAACTGTAATAAAAAAAAATATAAATATAAATAAATAAAAAATAAATAAAATGATAAAACATCAAAAGAAAAAATGTAACAAAATACTTGTCTGACGTCTCAGTCCTACCTAGTCCCTCCATAGCAGGAGGCGAGGCACGGTCCACTTATCTTGAAGAACGTGTTAAAAAAAAAAAAAAAAACTGTAATAAAAAAATATAAATATAAATAAATAAATAAAATGACAAAACATCAACAGAAAAATGTAACAAAATACTAGTCTTACATTGTTGGATTCTGGGCATATATTTTGACCCAATTTTTGAGTCTAGGTCAAATTAATATTGTTCTGTAGTATGCTGGTATCTAGTGGCAGTTCTGGGACACTGCAACTTGTTTACTAATGTCATTTTGTTTTCTCCCTCTGTCCACCCCTCCTGTTTAATGCTAGTTAGCTCAGTCCACTTATCTTGAAGAACCTGTAAAAAAATAAAAAATAAGAAAAAGAAACTGTAATAAAAAAATATAAATATAAATAAAAAAATAAATAAAATAAAATAAAATGATAAAACCTCAAAAGAAAAGATGTAACTAAATACTCGTCTTACACCATTGGATTCTGGGCTTATATTTTGACCCACTTTTCGAGTCTAGGTCAAATTAATATGCTGATATCTAGTGGCTGTTTTGGGACACTGCAACTTGTTTACTAATGTCATTTTGGTTTCTCCCTCTGTCCACCCCTCCTGTCTAGTGCTAGTTAGCACAGTCCTACTTAGTTCCTCCACAGCAGGAGGCGAGGCACGGTCCACTCATCTTGAAGAACATGTAAAAAAAAAAAAGAAACTGTAATAAAAAAATATAAATATAAATAAAATAAAAAAATAAATAAAATTTAAAAAAATGATAAAAACATCAAAAGAAAAAATGTAACAAAATACTCGTCTTACGACGTTGGATTCTGTGCTTCTATTTTGACCCACTTTTGGAGTCTAGGTCAGCTTAGTGTTGTTCTGTAGTATGCTGATATCTAGTGGCAGTTTTGGGACACTGCAACTTGTTTACTAATGTCATTTTGGTTTCTCCCTCTGTCCACCCCTCCTGTTTAGTGCTAGTTAGCTCAGTCCTACCTAAACCCTCCGCCGTGGAATACGCCTCACCACAAAGCTCAGTCTACCGAGCAGTAGTGCCGACTACCCTGATGGTTGCCAGTGAGACGTGGACTTTATACAGGTAATTGAACCACATGACCCGCCACCGCAGACTTCTGAGGATCTGTTGGCAGGACAAGGTGCCAGACAGAGAAGTCCTCTCCAGAGCAGGAATGCCACCAGTTCACAGCCTGCTGATGGAAGCCCCGCCACGCTGGGTAGGCCACGGTGCAAGGATGCCAGACCACCTCATCCCTAAACAGCTCCTCTACGGCGAGCTGCCTGAAGGAAAGCCATCGCACGGCGGACTAAGGAAGCCATACAAAGACACACTGAAAGCCTCCTTCAGGTCCCTGGATATTGACATCACCTCCTGGGAAACCCCGACACAGGATCGATCGACATGCCGCACGCTGATCCACCAAGCCTGCCAGACATTAGAGGAGAGAAGAACAACCACAGCAAGAGAGAAGCGAGCGCAAAATGCTGCAACAGGGGTGCCACATACAGTTAGGTCCATATATATATATATATACACCCCCCTCCCCCCCCAGTATATACAGTTAGGTCCATATATATATATACACCCCCCTCCCCCCAGTATATACAGTTAGGACCATATATATATATATACACCCCCCTCCCCCCCCAGTATATACAGTTAGGTCCATATATATATATACACCCCCCTCCCCCCCAGTATATACAGTTAGGTCCATATATATATATATACACCCCCCTCCCCCCAGTATATACAGTTAGGTCCATATATATATATATATATACACCCCCTCCCCCCCAGTATATACAGTTAGGTCCATATATATATATACACCCCCCCCCCCCCCAGTATATACAGTTAGGTCCATATATATATATACACCCCCCCCCCCCCCCAGTATATACAGTTAGGTCCATATATATATACACCCCCCTCCCCCCAGTATATACAGTTAGGTCCATATATATATACACCCCCCTCCCCCCCAGTATATACAGTTAGGTCCATATATATATACACCCCCCTCCCCCCAGTATATACAGTTAGGTCCATATATATATACACCCCCCTCCCCCCCAGTATATACAGTTAGGTCCATATATATATACACCCCCCTCCCCCCAGTATATACAGTTAGGTCCATATATATATATACACCCCCCTCCCCCCCCAGTATATACAGTTAGGTCCATATATATATACACCCCCCTCCCCCCAGTATATACAGTTAGGTCCATATATATATATACACCCCCCTCCCCCCCCCCAGTATATACAGTTAGGTCCATATATATATACACCCCCCTCCCCCCCAGTATATACAGTTAGGTCCATATATATACCCCCCTCCCCCCCCAGTATATACAGTTAGGTCCATATATATATACACACACCCCTCCCCCCAGTATATACAGTTAGGTCCATAAATATACCCCCCTCCCCCCCCCAGTATATACAGTTAGATCCATATATATACCCCCTCCCCCCCCCAGTATATACAGTTAGGTCCATATATATATATACACCCCCCTCCCCCCCAGTATATACAGTTAGGTCCATATATATACACCCCCATACCCCATATCCCCTCCCCTAGTATATACAGTTAAGCCCATATATATATACACCCCCATATCCCCTCCCCCCCAGTATATACAGTTAGGTCCATATATATAAACCCCCATACTCCCCTCCCCCAGTATATACAGTTAGGTCCATATATATATACACCCCCATACCCCCTCCCCCCCAGTATATACAGTTAGGTCCATATATATAAACCCCCATACTCCCCTCCCCCAGTATATACAGTTAGGTCCATATATATATACACCCCCATATCCCCTCCCCCCCAGTATATACAGTTAGGCCCATATATATACACCCCCATACCCCCTCCCCCCCAGTATATACAGTTAGGTCCATATATATACACCCCCATATCCCCTCCCCCCCAGTATATACAGTTAGGTCCATATATATACACCACCATATCCCCTCCCCCCCAGTATATACAGTTAGTTCCATATATATATATATATACACCACCATATCCCCTCCCCCCCAGTATATACAGTTAGGTCCATATATATAAACCCCCATACTCCCCTCCCCCCCAGTATATACAGTTAGGTCCATATATATATACACCCCCATACCCCCTCCCCCCCAGTATATACAGTTAGGTCCATATATATACACCACCATACCCCCTCCCCCCCAGTATATACAGTTAGGTCCATATATATACACCACCATATCCCCTCCCCCCCAGTATATACAGTTAGGTCCATATATATATATACACCCCCATATCCCCTCCCCCCCCCCAGTATATACAGTTAGGTCCATATATTTGGACACAGGCAAAATGTTCGTTTTTTCAGGTATTTACCACAACATCTTCCAGCTCTGGTTCTATGGTGGATCTGGGCGGACAGGGCGCACTCTCAGGTGGAATCTCTTGCTGTGAACCTCCATCGTGCGTTCAGAGGAGTCATCCATGCAAGTGACACCGGCCATTGTAGGGCTTCACAAATGAAACAAATCCATCGGGGAGATCGCAGGAACATCAGGAGCGACAACATCAACAGTTTGGTCCATTCTGAGGAAAGAAGAACGCACCGGGGGGCTCAGCAACATACAAAGGCATGGAGGTCCAACCTGAGTTGGCTCTGAGGAAGAGGTTGTGTCCTCGAAACGCGTTAGCCAGTTGGTCATCCAGGGTTCCATCGTATGGACTCAGATGTTGTTTGGATCATACATCTTGTTCAGTCTGACATGCCTGTGTTATTATGTCTATTGTGAGTATGATACCTACTTTGTTTCTTCAATAAATATTGTAAACGATAATGCACTAGGCCGGGGCGCCCTTTTTCTGTTTCTCCATTTGCATCCAGTGTATTTCGACCACACCGGTCTGTAGAGGGCAGCAAGCAGCACATATTCCAGAACATTCCTATGGGGTCCACTGAGTCTTTTCCTAGCGCAGGAGAAAAGTGTTTGTTGTGTTGGATACATTCCATTATATATTGTATCATTATATACATTCCATTATACATTGTATCATTATATACATCCCCTTATACATTGTGTCATTATATACATTCCATTATACATTGTATCATTATATACATTCCATTATACATTGTATCATTATATACATCCTATTATACATTGTATCATTATATACATTCCATTATACATTGTATCATAATATACATTCCATTATACATCGTATCATTATATACATCCTATTATACATCATATCATTATATACATCCTATTATACATTGTATCATTATATACATTCTATTATACATTGTATCATTATACACATCCCATTATACATTGTATCATTATATACATCCTATTATACATTGTATCATTATATACATCATATTATACATTGTATCATTATATACATCCCATTATACATTGTATCATTATATACATCCCATTATACATTGTATCATTATATACATCCTATTATACATTGTATCATTATATACATCCTATTATACATTGTATCATTATATACACCCTATTATACATTGTATCATTATATACACCCTATTATACATCGTATCATTATATACATCCTATTATACATCGTATCATTATATACATCCCATTATACATTGTATCATTATATACATTCTATTATACATTGTATCATTATATACATCCTATTATACATTGTATCATTATATACATTCCATTATACATTGTATCATTATATACATTCCATTATACATTGTATCATTATATACATCCCATTATACATTGTATCATTATATACATCCTATTATACATTGTATCATTATACACATCCCATTATACACTGTATCATTATATACATTCTATTATACATTGTATCATTATACACATCCCATTATACATTGTATCTGTCAGGTATGGACTGGCCAGCAATAGTGGGACTCACCTGCCTTGTGAGCTGCAGTACCAGGGCTGGCCAGCGGGTGCTCCCAGCAATCAGAGACTCAACCTTGCAGCCAGTCAAACACCTGGAACTAATTATACTGGTGTATTTAAGGGACATTCAGACTTGCAGACTCTGCCTTGGTGTTGTGTTTTTCCTGGGCCCTGTATCTTGTAAACCTGCGTTCCTGTTCCTGTCTTGTTGCTGACCCTGCTTGATTCTGACCTCTGCTGACTTCTCCTGTTCTGATCCCTGGCTTGTGACCCTGACCATCCCTCTGCCTGACCCTCTGTGCCGCGCTGCCTGCTACCTGCTGAACCTGGCCTGTGACCCCGACCATTCTCCGCTTGCTCCCCCTGTACCTACCTGCCCGATTGATATTGACCCAGCCTGCCTGACGACACTTGCATTGTATGTACTGTTATCTGTGGGTGGTTGGTTTGGTTTGTTTGCACTGTGTCATGTTTTAGTATTGCACTGCGTTTATGTTTGTATTGTTAGTCTTGAATAAATTATATTGTTTATAACTTATCTGAAGCCTGCATTTCCCTGCGTCAGTCACATACCTCTGGTCACACCCGGGAGCCCTGACAGTATCATTATATACAATTCATTATACATTGTATCATTATATACATCCTATTATACATTGTATCATTATATACATCCTATTATACATTGTATCATTATATACATTCTATTATACATTGTATCATTATATACATCCCATTATACATTGTATCATTATATACATTCCATTATACATTGTATCATTATATACATCCCATTATACATTGTATCATTATATACATCCTATTATACATTGTATCATTATATACATCCTATTATACATTGTATCATTATATACATCCCATTATAGATTGTATCTCTCTAACTCCTTGCATAGAGAAAAAAAACTGGTCAAAATAAATAAATAAATATAAAAAATAAAAGAAAAAATAAGGAAAAAATACCTAGATGAAGGTTTGATCTAGTTTAGTGCCAGGCACGGGCGGACTGACAACTCATGGGGCCCCCGGGCAATAGGGGATCATGGGGCCCCTGTGTCATTGCCCAAACTCAAAAAAGCCTATGAAAAAGGTACCAGGGGCATCTCATGGGGCCCCCTACTGATCTCGGGCCCTCAGGCAGTGCCTGGGTTTCCAAATGGTCAGTCCGCCCCTGGTGCCAGGTTTAATGTTTGGGTCAAAGGCCAGAATTTTTTTTTTACATTTTAAATTGGTGTCAGTGTGTTTTAGGTAAAAAAAAAACAAAACAAAATGCTCCCTATTGTTTCTGGGCTGTACTCCGGGTACAAACAACAAATAACACACATATATGGTATCGCTGCGATCGTCAAGAGCTGGACAATGTATTTCAGGTTGTTCTTTGGCGGTCGGTTATGGCAGTAACAAGAAACACACAGCTAAATTTAAAAAATGATTTTTTTTTTACTATTTTGTTTTCCTTTGATAATAAGAAAAAAAAATCAGGAGATATCCGTCACCATTTACCACCAAATGAAAGGCCAATTTGTCCTGAAAAAAACCGCGATATAATCCACCCGGATGTACGAAGTAGTTGTGAGGATACGGACGGTTTTACTAACACGGGTCCACGTTGTAAAATTGTGCTTCGGCATTAAGATTTGTTTCCCCCTCGGGCAGGAAAGGGTTAATTCCGAGCTGAACGGTGAATGTGATTTTTGCCTTTCCTCTGAGCGCTCTATAAATGCATCTTTGCGGGTATCGATGTTACCGTATAATCATTTTATTCTTTGGTGAGATTTTCAACTAGTATGTGCGGCTTTTAAGCCTCATATTATCTGGCGGCGTGATTGCGTTTTGGGAGGTTTTATTTCATTAAGAGACATAAAGGCGGCTCTAACATTTCATTGTGTCTCCCGATCACATAAACTCTTCACCGAAGGAAAAAAAAAATCGTAACTAACAATTTCACCTTAATTTATTAGGCGCCGGCGTTGCAGCGCCGACCTAATCACAGGTATTTAAGAAGAATATATTTAAATTCCAGAAAGAAAAGTGCGATCGTTCATTGTGAATTCATAAGAAGTTGACAGTCGCCGGTAAGAAAATACTGGGGGTGGGGGGAGGGAGGGGGCAATTGTGTAATCAGGAATTTGAGAAGAAAAACGCTCGCCGAGAGACGCAATAAAATACCACAAAGAGAAGCAAATGAAGAAAAGAAATGGAAATCAGTCGGAAGAAGAGAGAAGTGGGTGGCGGGAAGGGGGGAGGTTTATCGCTGACGGGCGTCAGTCATTCTCCGGTAGCCCCCCAGGTATGGAGGGAGACGGGCCCGGGCTACCATTCCTTTCCTGCCCTCCTAGACAGCTGAGCCCCCCCCCACCCCGGGATGAGGAGATGAATAGACAACTGATGGCCGAGGCTCGGGATAATTAATGTAGATGAGGCTTCCTCTGCTCAACCCTCACCACCCATCACAGCGATGATCTTCTAAGACTGGAAGATACTGAGAGCAACAAATCCATTCTATTATTTATTTATTTCAGGTACTTCTATAGCGCCGTTAGTATACGCCGCGCTTTACATATATATTGTGCATTCACATCAGGCCCCGCCCCCGAGGAGCGTACAATCTAAGGTCCCTAACTCACATTCATACATACACAGACTAGGGACAATTTAGACAGGAGCCGATTCACCTACCAGCATGTCTTCGGAGTGTGGGAGGAAACCAAAGGAAACCCACGCAGGCACAGGGAGAACATGCAAACGCCAGGCAGGTGGTGCTGCGGTTGGGATTCGAACCAACGACCCGAGTACTGCCAGGAGGAAGTGCTAACCATTTTGCCCCTGTGCTGCCCTACTCATTCAGTTGCCTTTTTAGAGCCGAACGAACTTCTCTCATTCACCACGAACTCCGTGTAATCCTTGCGCTGCTTGTATTAGTAAATAGGAAGATATATTATATTTATGTATTTATTTTCTGCATTTCTTCAGCCAAAATGATGTCATACATCCCTGGAGTCTTCATGGGAGGAGGGGCTTTTTTCATCTAAGCACACCCTCCCTGTTTCCATTCCTGGGCTAAGGGCAGATGGATTCCAGGAAGTAACTGCTAAATTAACCGTCTGCCTGCCAGGTCCCAGATCACCTGCTGGTGGCGCTGTGATTCCCTGGAGGGTTGTAGTTCCGGTGTCCGCCAGCGGGTTTCTCCCAGCAGCCAGCCAATCACAGTACAGACGTACCTCGGTTTGCGTTCTGCTGGACTTGTCGTATTGCGAAAAATTTGTAAACCAAAACACTGTTTCCCATATGAATGCATTGAAAAACAATGAATCCGTTCCGGAGGTCAGAAAAAAGTAAAAAAAAGTCTTATTTGTTCAAAACTCTTTATAAAGTGCACTTTAAAGGCATAAATACTGTACAGGGATATGATTTAAACAAATTTTGTAAATGCACTGAAAACCAATTAATTCGCAAGTATTGCAAAAAAATTTTGTAAACTGAGGCATTATTTTCAATGGATTTTCACTTGAAAACCGAAAATTACGTTAACCGAGGTGTTTTTAAACCAAGATACGCCTGTATTAGGTATCCACTTGGTGCTGGCTGCTGGGATGGTATTTAGTTCCTCCACTACAAGTGCCTTTTGCTTCAGTGTTTTGCCTACCAGCCCTATTCATGCTTGTTGTTAAACCCTGAGCCTGAGCCTGAGCCTGCTCCTGCCTTGCACCTACTGTATATCTTGCTCCTGCCTTGCACCTACTGTATATCTTGCTCCTGCCTTGCACCTACTGTATATCTTGCTCCTGCCTTGCACCTACTGTATATCTTGCTCCTGCCTTGCACCTATATCTTGCTCCTGCCTTGCACCTAATGTATATCTTGCTCCTGCCTTGCACCTATATCTTGCTCCTGCCTTGTACCTATATCTTGCTCCTGCCTTGCACCTATATCTTGCTCCTGCCTTGTACCTACTGTATATCTTGCTCCTGCCTTGCACCTATATCTTGCTCCTGCCTTGTACCTATATCTTGCTCCTGCCTTGCACCTATATCTTGCTCCTGCCTTGCACCTATATCTTGCTCCTGCCTTGCACCTATATCTTGCTCCTGCCTTGCACCTATATCTTGCTCCTGCCTTGCACCTATATCTTGCTCCTGCCTTGTACCTATATCTTGCTCATGCCTTGTACCTATATCTTGCTCCTGCCTTGCACCTATATCTTGCTCCTGCCTTGCACCTCTATCTTGCTCCTGCCTTGCACCTCTATCTTGCTCCTGCCTTGCACCTATATCTTGCTCCTGCCTTGTACCTACTGTATATCTTGCTCCTGCCTTGCACCTATATCTTGCTCCTGCCTTGTACCTATATCTTGCTCCTGCCTTGCACCTATATCTTGCTCCTGCCTTGCACCTCTATCTTGCTCCTGCCTTGCACCTCTATCTTGCTCCTGCCTTGCACCTCTATCTTGCTCCTGCTCCCTTTGTTCCTGATCCCAGTCCTGGTTCCCCCTCTCCTTGTATCTCCAGTACTCCCTGGGATCTGTGTTCCTCATTCTGTATATATTGAATTATACAGGTGGATCTCGGTTTATGAACTTAAATTTCATTTTACGAATAAAAATCCATTGAAATTGACGCCTCGGTTTATGATTTTTTTCTGCAATACAAATGGATTAATTGGCTTTCAGTGCATTTACGAATTCATTTTTAATCACGTCCCTGGACAGTATTTATGCCTTTAAAGTGCACTTTATAAAGAGTTTTGAACAGATAAAAGACTTTTTTTTTTACTTTTTTCTGACCTCCGGAACGGATTAATTGGTTTTTAATGCATTCCTATGGGAAACCGCGTTTCAGTTTACGAATTTTTCGCAATATGAAAAGTCCCGCAGAGAGAATTAAATTCGTAAACTGAGGTACGCCTGTAATTCGGATGTTAGGTATTGTGTCACTCAGTTTTTTGTTCACTTGTATCTTCATGTTTGCTGGTGTTTGGATGGATTTTCTTTCACTGTAAATAAATCTTACTTTAAATTCATCTGGTCTCAGTTTCCTAAGTGTAGCCACACGGATCTGTCCATCTCTGCTGCTGTTTCCCGACTCTGCCCTTACTTAAGATGGCCGCAGCTAGAAATGCTAGAGGGGATGTTTTTCAAAGTGATTTCTCAGCAAAATAAAGCATGGAGACATGAATGGATGAAGACATGGATGAATGGAGACATGGATGGATGAGGGAGTGGATGGATGAATGGAGACATGAATGGATGAAGACATGGATGAATGGAGACATGGATGGATGAGGGAGTGGATGGATGAATGGAGACATGAATGGATGAAGACATGGATGAATGGAGACATGGATGGATGAGGGAGTGGATGGATGAATGGAGACATGAATGGATGAAGACATGGATGAATGAAGACATGGATGAATGGAGGCATGGAAGGATGGGGGAGTGAATGGATGGAGATATGGATAGATGGGGGAGTGGATGGATGGTTGGAGACATGGATGGATGGATGGGGGAGTGGATGAATGGAGATATGGATAGATGGGGGAGTGGATGGATAGATGGGGGAGTGGATGGATGGATAGAGACATGGGTGGATGTGGGAGTAGATGGATGGATGGAGACACGAATGGGGAGTGAATGGATTGAGACATGGATGGATGAGGGAGTGGATGGAAGCAGTGGCATCCCGAGGCAGGTGCGGGGGGGGGGGGGGGGCGCCGCATGGGGTGACACCGGACCCACTTCATGAAAAGGTAAGTTGTAAAGAAAGCCGACAATCCCCGCAGGATGGATCGGATCTCCAGAGTGGGGAGTATAATGGATCAGAGTCTGATCCATTATGCTCAATCTGCAGATCCGATCCATTCTGCGGGGATCGTCGTGTTATCTCACCGGGTGACACCAACCCTAGGGACGCCCCTGGATGGATGGAACCATGGATGGATGGGAGAATGGATGGATGAGTGGAGACATGAATGGATGACGGAGTGGATGGATGGATGGAGACATGGGTTAATGGGGGAGTGGATGGATGAATGGAGATATGGATGGGGGAGTGGATGGATGGAGACATGGATGAATGGGGGAGTGGATGGATGGAGACATGGATGGATGTGGGAGTGGATGGATGGATGGGGAAGTAAATGGATGGAGACATGGATGGATGGGGGAGTAGATGGATGGATGGGGAAGTGGATGGATAGATGGATGGATAGGGAAGTGGATGGAGACATGGATGGATGTGGGAGTGGATGGATGGAGACATGGATGGATGTGGGAATGGATGGACAGATGGGGAAGTGGATGGATGGAGATATGACTGGAGACATGGATACATGAGGGAGTGGGTGGATAAATGGATGGATGGGGGAGTGGATGGATGGATAGAGATATGGGTAGAAGGAAATATAGATGAGACATGATGGATGGGGGAGTGGGTGGATGGATGGGGGAGTGGATGGATGGAGACATGGATGGATGAAGACATGGATGGATGGGGTAGTGGATGGATGGATGAGGGAGTGGATGGATGGATGGGGGAGTGGATGGATGGGGGAGTGCATGGATGGAGACATGGATGAATGGAAACATGGATGGATGGGGGAGTGGATGGATGGAGACATGGATGGATGGGGGAGTGGATGGATGGATGAGGGAGTGGATGGATGGAGACATGGATGGATGCAGGAGTGGATGGATGGATGGGGGGTTGCTTTGACTATTCTAAATGAATTAATTAGCATTTTCAGTATGGGGTCTCAGATACAGTTGAGTTCCACTTTAAGGAGATGCTTTTTATTCTCCCGTACTTTTCAACAGAAATTACGGAGACTGGCAGGTGATTTTCTTTTCCCAATAAACGTTCTCTGTCACCTCGCTGAGGTCTCCTACAACACCGTGAGAGAACCGCATAATTGGGCTGCTTTAGCGTCTACCACACGGGTGACGTCAGACGTGTCAGCAGGTGTCATTATGTTCCTATCCTTGTCATTGGCAACGCTTCAGGTCCCCGAAGAGCCAGAGCCGGGCTGTGGAAGGTACAGAATTGTTCTTGCTCAGGTTCCTTCGGCTTAGAAGGTGACACGTTCGGATTGGATGAGAGGAGTGCGGTTTTCTCGGCGACTCATCCAGATGATCTCTCCTCCCCGAAGGTTTCTCGGGAACTGTCTGCCTGGTGTTGATAATTACATACTGGAGCTGTCCTCTCCTCTCAGGAACATTACCTCTTATTAAACTCTTTTTTTTTTCCTTCCTATCTCTCTCTTTTCCTAGTTAGGGCTTAAGAGTTTGCCATCAGATAAAACGTGATTTCCGAAACGAAGGCTGGAAGACAATCAAGACAGTTACATAATGCAGCTCAAAGTGTTCATTAGTGTCAAGTGTCTCCCAACTCAGCTTTGCTGTAATGAAGTTCCGGGAGTGGTGGAGGAACGTATGCGGGGATGAGCAGAAATAATTAAAATGAACTCCCTTAAAAGGCAACAAATGCGTTTCCAGATAGTTCCTTGTCTACGTGGCGAGTCAAGGCGATCAGTTAGCAAATCCCAGAGGCCTCCAGTACTGAGGCTTGACAAGTAATCGCTAACAAACCTAACGGGGCCGCGGGAAGGACTGGATCCATACTGAAGGCTTCGGACTTTCTTCTGTATAAAACGAACCACATAGAGCTGACAAGACGGGTCTACCTGAAGAGACGTACAGAAGACGTCAGCAGCCTCGGAACACCAGACACCCTGTGCTCGGCTTAACCACTTACCTACCGGGGCCATTTTACTTTTTTTTTTTTTTACTAGAAAGTCACTTAGAACCTTTTGTTTTCTGAAGGCAGAGGACCCGGAGAATAAAACAGTTATTGTTGCATTTTGTTTAATATTGGGCAGCACAGTGGCTAAATGGTTAGCACTTCCACCTGGCAGTACTGGGGTCATTGGTTCAAATCCCAACCACAGCACCACCTGCCTGGAGTTTGCATGTTCTCCCTGTGCCTGCATGGGTGTACTTTGGTTTCTTCCCACATTCCAAAGCAGGGGCAAACTGACAACTCATGGGGCCCCCAGGCAATAGGGGATCATGGGGCCCCTGTGTCCTTGCCCACACTCAAAGCACACCCAAAAAAGCCTATAAAAATGGTACTAGGGGCATTTCATGGGGCCCCCCACTGACCCCAGGCCCTCAGGCAGTGCCCGAGTGCTCAAATGGTCAGTCTGCCCCTGCTCCAAAGACATGCTGGGAGGTGAATTGGCTCCTGTCTAAATTGCCCCTAGTATGTGTATGTATGAATGTGAGTTAGGGACCTTAGATTGTACGCTCCTCGGGGGCGGGGACTGATGTGAATGTACAATATATATGGAAAGCGTGGCATAAATTGATGGCGCTATAGAAGTACCTGAAATATATAAATATAGCCCTCTTGTCCTAAACAGTAGTGATGGGCCAAACACCCCCCTGTTTGAATTGCGGTCAAACATCCAAACCTACAGAATGTTCAACCGCGAACTGCGAACAACTGAGCGGTATCTTCCTGAATCTGAGTGTGTGGTGAGATCCCGCTCAGTGACTACAATCCGGCGGGAGGTCTATGATGAAGTCACGCCGTGTGTTAGTAGTGAGACATTCATTCATGTTTCAGCTGTCAGTGGGGTTCCCGGCTGACAGCTGAATGGAAAAACAATTGTCAGCATAATGAATTATTTTTTTTAAACAGCGTGGGGTCCCCTCTCCCATACATACCAAGCCCTTCAGAATAAAATTGAAAAAAAAAATGGTGTGGGGTCCCCCCTCCCATATATACCAAGCCCTTTGGGTCAAAATTTAAAAAAAAATGGTGTGGGGGTCCCTCCCAAAATCTATACCAGACCATTATCCGAGCATGCAGCCCAGCAGGTCAGGAAAGGGAGGGAACGAGCAAGCACCCCCCTCCTCCTGAACCATACCAGGCCACATGCCCTCAACATGGAGGGGATGCTTTGAGACAGGGGCCTCTTCCCCACAATCATGGCCTGTGGTTGTGGGGGCTGTGGGTGGGGGGCTTATCAGAATCAGGTCCAGGAACATCCCACAAGAGCTGTAGTTTTGAAGTTGATCTTACCCACTTGTCTGGACATTACAATTTGGCCCTTGTCTTTGTCCTTGTCAAAGCCTCCCACATCTTTACACTTTTCCATTTTGCTTTCAACACGTCAACTTTAGGAACAGCATGTGTAGCACTACCCCCTTAGGAGTCGCTAGAGATTTGGGTCCTTCTGTAGTCCTGCACAGCCAAGCAGCACACATTTCCTTCCAACCTTGCACCCCAGAGACAGTAAACAGTCTTGAACTTGTTTTTTGGGGGTTTTTTTTAGGGGGGTTTAAACTTGGATGGGGAAGAGGGATACATGAGATGCACAGGGAGCTGTTTAACTGAAGACAACTCCCTGGAACTATGTACAAGTGCTCAGAAGGGTTTTCTCTTCTTGGAGAGCTATCCAGCCTCTCCTGGTACAGAAATCCCTGGACAAGGAAATCTAGAGTCTGACTCCAGCTGGGCTAGTCAGGTTTCCCCCCAAAATGCACTCTCCTCCATTCCTGTCCAGGGGGTCTAGAATTACTCATTGTCCCTCTTCTGTAGGCTACAGGTCAGTAGCTGCTTTCAAGCCTTCTGCTGGGCTAGCTCCTTCCTTAGCTCCACAGATGGTCCTCTCTCATGGGACAGGCCCCTTCCCTGGGCCACCTCTCAGGCTCCACTCTCCAGCCCTCACATCTTCCAACCCAACCTCTCCTGCTGCTGAGCAGGCTTAGCTATGCTTAAAGGCTGTCCCAACCCCTAGCCAAGTCTCCTGCTTGGGGATTGGTTGAGATCCCTTAAAGTGGTTGTAAAGGCTCAAGGATTTTTTACCTTCATGCATTATATGAAGGTAAAAGACCTTCTGTGTGCAGTAGTGTCCCCAGCCCCCACTATACTTACCTGAGCCCCACTGAGATCCAGCAATATGTCGCAGGTCTCTGCCTCCTCATTGGCTGAAACGGCAAGCCTGAGCCATTGTCTCTCGCTGCTGTCAATCATAGCCAGTCAGCCAATAAGGATAGAAGGGGGTGAGGCCAAGCTGCCGCTCCATGTTTGAATGGACACAGTGCAGCGGGTGCCCCATAGCAAGCTACTTGCTGTGGGGCCACCCGACAGAAAGGAGGAGCCAGGAGAGGGGAACAGAATAGAGGAGGATCCAGGCTGCACACAGCAGGTAAGTACAGACATGTTTGTTATTTAAAAAAAAAAAAAGGTGAACCTTTAGTATCGCTTTAAGCATACAGATCAGTCACTCTTCACTCCCTCCCGCTGAGTTCTAGAGACTCATCCAAGTCTCTAGGTCCAGGGGAGGTATCAGTGAGCTGCTTAGAAGAGCCTCTCAGTCCTGACTAGAATTTGACTCCTCTGACTATTTCTCCCGGATGCTATTCAGCCTTCTTTTAACCACTTGCTGTCCGCATGCTGTTCATAAACGGCACCCGCCTTTTCTAGCTGTGTGCATTCCCTGAAAGCACGCAGCACCGCGATCCGGTGCCCGCTGTGTCCTCCGGACACAGTGAAACACCGATCGTCGGACGGGACCTCTGTACGAGGTCCCGATCATGATTGGCCAATCAGTGATCACATGCAAAGTAGTAAGCAAGATGTCACTTGTGACATCATTGCTTACTACGTGTGAAATCTGTGAATGATCACAGAGATCACATGATACAGGGCTATTCACAACAGCCTTGTACCATGTGACAAGCTGTGACCAATCACAGCTCACTCAGTACTTCTCAATGACTGCAAGAATGCAGACAGAGAGAAAAATAAATGATTGCTATTACAGCCTTTATGGGTGTAAAAGCAATCAGTGTAAAAAAAAAAAATCTTCATCACCCCCCACAAGTAGTACAGTGTCACTATGGTGACACTACTGCTAGGGTGACAGTATGTAAAAAAAAATAAAAATGAAAAACAATAATATAAAAAAATAAAAAACAAATGTAAAATTTTTTTTTAAAAATTATAATTTTTGGTTATAAACTAATTTGGATTTTTTTTTTTACTAAAAAAATAACAGAATAAATTTTGGCCAAGATTTATGATGAAATATTATTTATTTTCAAAATTTTATAAAAAAAAAACACTTTTTTTTCAAAATTTTTGGACATTTTCATTTACATAGCAAAAAAAAATAAAAATCCCAGCGGTGAATAAATACCACCAAAATAAAGTTTTATCTGTCTCAAAAAAATGGTAAAAAATTCATATGGGTACAGTGTTGCATGACCGCGCAATTATCATTCAAAGTGTGATAGCGCTGAAAGCTGAAAATTGCCCTGGTCAGGAAGGGGGGGAAAGTGTCCGGACTGGAAGGGGGGGAAAGTGTCCGGACAGGAAGGGGGGGAAAGTGTCCGGACTGGAAGGGGGTGAAAGTGTCCGGACTGGAAGGGGGTGAAAGTGTCCGGACTGGAAGGGGGTGAAAGTGTCCGGACTGGAAGGGGGGGAAAGTGTCCGGACTGGAAGGGGGTGAAAGTGTCCGGACTGGAAGGGGGTGAAAGTGTCCGGACTGGAAGGGGGTGAAAGTGTCCGGACTGGAAGTGGTTAAAAAAAATCAACTTAGCTCCCCCTAGCTGCCTAGGAGGGTGCTGCACATGTTCACTTGCTGCCCAATATATCCCACCTGAACTCTCCTGCTGCAGGCTCAGCTATACTTAAAGGCTCTCCCAACCCCTTTTCAAGCCTCCTGCTTGGGGATTGGCTGAGATCCCTTAAATATACAGATCAGTCGCTCTTCACCCCCACCCACTGAGTTCTAGGAACTTTTTCAAGTCTCTAGATCAGGGGAGATATCAGAGAACCGATCTGTAGAGCCTCTCAGCCCTGAACAAAATGTAACCCCTCCAATTATTTTTTCTGCCTGCTATTCAGCCATTTTCTAAAAAAATAATCAACTTAGCCCCCCCAGCTGCCTAGGAGGGTGCTGCACATGTTCACTTCCCACCCACTTTCAGGTGCCATTGTAACAAGATAATCAATGTTATTCGCTTTACCTGTCAGAATGTTATGGCTGATCGATGTTTATATATCTCATGTCTGATTCCGCTGCTTTTGTCTAGCAGAATAGCCACAAACTAGCACCGGTCTGTCAGAAAAAGTAATCTGATTGAAAGTAATTACCTGAGTTCCCTTGATAAATCTCGAGCTGTTCTTACTCGGCTGTCTGTTCAGCTCTCCCTCTTCGGGGAATTGAGGTAATGAAAAGAGTCCAGAAGTCCGCACTGTGCAGGAAATTAAGGATTTCAAGCTTTAAAAAGGCAGAAACTAAAAAAAAAACAGAAAAGTGATGCAACGCGCGTCCCGCGCCATGGCGCCGCGGTGCTCCTATTACCGCGTTGGACTGGGTTGTCTCACTAGCTGCAGGTAATGGGCTGTATGAAAGTTTCTGACAACAGCTTTTGCATCAAAGTCTTGTGCGCTATAATAGACGATGTTCATGTTGTCTCCGCAGATCAGGGGCGTCCTTTCAGAAAAAATGGTGCTCAACGAGGAGAGCCACGGATGAACGAATCTGATATTGTTCCGGGCGAAGTGAGACGGCAGTTGTAGGGAAGACACGAACGTAAGTCACCGAACTGCTAGGTGTCAGGCTACTACGACAACTGCAACCTGCGTCGTGCAACTTCCTCTCCTCGGGGAATTCAATGAAACCTTTGTGACACTTTTCTGGCAGAAGGTCCCTTTATACCTACCTGTAGAGTCAGGCTTGACGTTCATTGAGTCGGGATCTGATAGTGCGTTGTGATTGGCCAAAGCAATGCACCTGACCACAGGGCAGGTGCAATGCTTTGGACAATCCTGCCACACGATGATGTCACAAGGGGGTGGGGTCACCTGGTGGTCCCTTTATACCTACCTGTAGAGTCAGGCTTGACGTTCATTGAGTCGGGATCTGATGCGTTGTGATTGGCCAAAGCAATGTACCTGACCACAGGGCAGGTGCAATGCTTTGGACAATCCTGCCACACGATGATGTCACAAGGGGGTGGGGTCACCTGGTGGTCCCTTTATACCTACCTGTAGAGTCAGGCTTGACGTTCATTGAGTCGGGATCTGATAGTGCGTTGTGATTGGCCAAAGCAATGCACCTGACCACAGGGCAGGTGCAATGCTTTGGACAATCCTGCCACACGATGATGTCACAAGGGGGTGGGGTCACCTGGTGGTCCCTTTATACCTACCTGTAGAGTCAGGCTTGACGTTCATTGAGTCGGGATCTGATAGTGCGTTGTGATTGGCCAAAGCAATGCACCTGACCACAGGGCAGGTGCAATGCTTTGGACAATCCTGCCACACGATGATGTCACAAGGGGGTGGGGTCACCTGGTGGTCCCTTTATACCTACCTGTAGAGTCAGGCTTGACGTTCATTGAGTCGGGATCTGATAGTGCGTTGTGATTGGCCAAAGCAATGCACCTGACCACAGGGCAGGTGCAATGCTTTGGACAATCCTGCCACACGATGATGTCACAAGGGGGTGGGGTCACCTGGTGGTCCCTTTATACCTACCTGTAGAGTCAGGCTTGATGTTCATTGAGTCGGGATCTGATAGTGCATTGTGATTGGCCAAAGCAATGTACCTGACCACAGGGCAGGTGCAATGCTTTGGCCAATCATGCCACACAATGATGTCACAAGGGGGTGGGGAAGGGGCGGACTGACCATTCGAGCACTTGGGCACTGCCCGAGAGCCCTGAGTCAGTAGGGGGCCCCATGAAATGCCCCTGGTACCTTTTTATAGGCTTTTTTGGGTGTGCTTTGAGTGTGGGCAAGGACACAGGGGCCCAATGATCCCCTATTGCCCGGGGGCCCCATGAGTTGTCAGTCCGCCCCTGGGGTGGGGTCACCTGGTGGTCCCTTTATACCTACCTGTAGAGTTGGGCTTGATGTTCCATTCAAACATAGGTTCAATTTGGAAGTTGGCCGTTTGTGTGTTCGGCGAACACACGAATGGTAAGGGCGTTCGGCGGGCAGTTCTCCTACCTGACCACAGTGCAGGTGCAATGCTTTGGCCAATCATGCCACACGATGATGTCACAAAGGGGTGGGGTTACCTGGTGGTTCCTTTATACCTACCTGTAGAGCCGGGCTTGATGTTCCATTCAAACATAAGTTCGACTTGAACGTCGGCCGTTTGTGTGTTTCGCGAACACGAATGATAAGGGCGTTCTGGGGGCCATTCTCCCGCCGCGCCCCACAATGCATTGCACTCTGACAGTGCATTTTGATTGGTCAAAGCAATGCACCTGACCACAGGACAGGTGCAATGCTTTGGCCAATCATGCCACACGATGACATCATAAGGGGGTGGGGTCACCTGGTGGTTCCTTTATACCTACCTGTAGAGTTGGGCTTGATGGTCCATTCGAACATAGGTTCAACTCGAACGTCGGCGGTCTTGTGTGTTCGGCGCACACATGAATGGTAAGGGAGTTATGTGGCCCGTTCTCCCGCCGCGCCCCACAATGCATTGCGCTCTGTCATTGCATTGTGATTGGCCAAAGCAATGCACCTGACCACAGGGCAGGTGCAATGCTTTGGCCAATCTAGCCACATGATGACGTCACAAGGGGGGTGGGGTCCTAGTGGCCCCTTTATACCTACCTGTAGAGTTGGGCTTGATGGTCCATTCAAACATAGGTTCAACTCGAACGTCGGCGGTTTGTGTGTTCGGCAAACACACGAATGGGAAGGGCATTCTGCGGGTCGTTCTCCCACCGTGCCCCATAATGCATTGTGCTCTAACAGTGCATTGTGATTGGCCAAAGCAATGCACCTGACCACAGGACAGGTGCAATGCTTTGGCCAATCATGGCACACGATGATGTCACAAGGGGGTGGGGTCACCTGGTTGGTATCACTGGGTGGCCCCACCTATTAGACATCTGAGAACTGTCAGGCTGGCGCAGCTGTCAGATGTCAGGAGTTAGTGTCGAGAGAAGAGCGGGTTGTTTTCATTCTTTTTTTGGGTCGGCGGTGGCGTCGTGATTGACGTTGGATCTACTTTGGGGGGCATTTTGCACAGTCGATCAGGAGCAAGGTGGAGCTGATGGGGTACTAGTCTGCCAGTTCCCTATCAGGCCTCACCCACTCTACGACAAAACTTTTCATCCATGTGCTTTTCAGAATGAGGGGTGCAGTGGCTGGGAACAAACTGAGGAAGGAGGGTCCAGTATGGACACTCTGACCTCAGTGCCAGTTTCCAACAGATTTATGGATCTGGTGCAAACACCAACAATTTTGGTACAGAAGCCCAAAAGAATTCTAAACAGTGTCTATGACACCCTTTATGAATTTCCTCTGGTAAAATGAGAATCAAATGTTTAAGACAAACCTAAGCAAAATACATTCACCAGCCACTTTGTGAGGTCCATCTTGCTAGTCCCGGGTTGAACTCCCTTTTGCCTTCAGAACTGCCTTCATTCTTCATGACATACAATAGATTCAACAAGGTGTAGGAAACGTTCCTCAGAGATTTTGATCCATATTGACATGATGGCATCACATAGTTGCTGCAGATTTGTCAGCTGCACATCCATGAAACATTGATACAAGGCAGGATGGATCCCCCACACCATGACACCACCTCCACCAGCCTGAACCATTGATACAAGGCAGGATGGATCCCCCACACCATGACACCACCTCCACCAGCCTGAACCATTGATACAAGGCAGGACGGATCCACCACACCATGACACCACCTCCACCAGCCTGAACCATTGATACAAGGCAGGATGGATCCACCAGGCCATGACACCCCCACCACCAGCCTGAACCATTGATACAAGGCAGGATGGATCCACCAGGCCATAACACCACCACCACTAGCCTGAACCATTGATACAAGGCAGGATGGATCCACCACACCAAGACACCACCACCACCAGTCTGAACCATTGATACAAGGCAGAATGGATCCATCGCACCATGACACCACCACCACCAGCCTGAACCATTGATACAAGGCAGGATGGATCCCCCACACCATGACACCACCACCACCAGCCTGAACCATTGATACAAGGCAGGATGGATCCCCCACACCATGACACCACCACCACCAGCCTGAACCGTGGATACAAGGCAGGATGGATCCATGCTTTCATGTTGTTTACACCAAATTCTGACCCAAATTCAGAACTTACACCAAAAACTGACCCTACCATATGAATGTTGCAGCTGAAATCCAGACTCATCAGACCAGGCAACATTTTTCCAATCTTCTATTGTCCAATTTTGGTGGACTGCTGCTGCTGCTGTAGCCCATCTGCTTCAAGGTTGGACGTGCTGTGCATTCAGAGATGGTATTCTGCATACCTTGGATGTAACGAGGGGTTATTGGAGTTACTGTTGCCTTTCTATCATCTCCAACTAGTCTGCCCATTCTCCTCTGACCTCTGACATCAACAAGGCATTTTCCTCCACACAACTGTAGCTTACTAGATATTTTCTCTTTTTCGGACCATTCTCTGTAAACCCTAGAGATGGTTGTGTGGGAAAATGCCAGTAGATCGGCAGTTTTTGAAATACTCAGACCAGCCCATCTGGCACCAACAACCATGCACGTTCAAAGACACTTAAATCCCCTTTCTTCCCCATTCTGATGCTCGGTATTACCTTCAGCAGGTTGTCTTCAACACGTCTAGATTCCTAAATGCATTGAGTTGCTGCCATGTGATTGGCTGATTAGCAATTTGTGTTACCGAGCAACTGAACAGGTGGACCTAATATATTGGATGGAGAGTATGTATGATCTCAGTCATGTAGATATGTGAACTCACAGTTCCAGGTTTACATGTCCAAGCAGTGTATCCGTGTGATTGGCCATACAACAAGCTGGATCCGTCCTATTGAAGGAGAAGCTTAGCACATGACCATGTTCTTGTGGCCAATGGCGTGCTTTATTTAAAATGAAAATCCATTGAATTTAATGCCTCGGTTTACAAATTTTTCTCGCAATACGAAGCAAGTTTTTCCCAGGATGCATTGCGCCTGGGAGGTTTATAGCGCCGGCCCCGTGCATGTTGGAATCTGTGGGTAGCACGTGGCATCGAGTGTGGAGGTGTTGGAGCGGTTTTTCATCGAGTTTTGGTGCCATTCTGGAAATTTTTAATCATGTCCCTGGAAAGTATTTATGCCTTTAAAATGCACTTTATAAAGAGTTTTGAACTGATAAAATACTTTTTTTTTTACTTTTTTCTGACCTCTAGAACGGATTTATTGATTTCAATGCATTTACAGATGTTTTTTCACAATACGAACGGATTAATTGGTTTTCAATGCATTTACAAATTAATTTTTAATCAGGTCCCTGGACAGTATTTATACCATTAAAGTGCACTTTATAAAGAGTTTTTACCAGATAAAATATTTTTTTTTTACTTTTTTCTGACCTCCGGAACGGAATTGGTCTTCAATGCATTCCTATGGGAAACCGCGTTTCGGTTTACAAATTTTTCGCAATACGAAACGTTCCAGAGAATGCAATAAATACGTAAACCAAGGTACGCCTGTACTGGGATTTGCTGGCTGCTGGAAGAAACCTTCTGGTGGACACTGGAACTACAATCCTCCAGGGAATCACAGCGCCACCAGCAGGTGATCTGGGACCTGGCAGGCAGATGATTAATTTAGCATTTACTTCCTGGAATCCATCTGCCTTTAGCTCAGGAATGCAGGCAGGGAGGGTGTGCTTAGATGAAAACAGCCCCTCCTCCCCTGAAGACTCCATATCTGACATCATTTTGGCCTAGGCCAGAAACCAGGAAGCAACTGAAGAAATGAAGAAAATAAATACATAAATATAATACATCTTCCTATTAGGGGCGGACTGACCATTTGAAAACTCGGGCATTGCCTGAGGGCCCGGGGTCAGTAGGGGGCCCCATGAGATGCCCCTGATACCTTTTTCATAGGCTTTTTTGAGTTTGGGCAAGGACACAGGGGCCCCATGATCCCCTATTGAGGGCCCAGGGTCAGTAGGGGGCCCCATGAGATGCCCCTGGTACCTTTTTCATAGGCTTTTTTGAGTTTGGCCAAGGACACAGGGGCCCCATGATCTCCTATTGCCCGGGGGCCCCATGAGTTGTCAGTCCGCCCCTGCTTCCTATCTATTTACTAATGCAAGCAGCAGAAGGACTACACGGAGTTCGTGGTGACTGATAGAAGTTCGTTCGGCTCTAATAATGGAACTGAATGAGTAGGGCAGCACAGTGGCTTCCACCTGGCAGTACGCGGGTCGTTGGTTCGAATCCCAACCAAGGCGCCACCTGCCTGGAGTTTGCATGTTTGGTTTACAAATTTCTCACAATCCGAGACGTCCCGGAGAACGCATGAAATTTGTAAACTGAGGTACACCTGTACAATGTCCCAACCTCAGTCCACCAATAGAACGGGTCCCCAGTATACTATAGCGCCTCTCCTGGCCGTAGCCAGGAAAAACGTCCATAGTGGGTCTCCTCCATGGAAGTGTTAAAGTCCATTCTTCCAGTATAAGGAGGAGAAAATGATGAAATATTTGCCGCCGGTGACCTTACCTCCAAGGCAAGGCGTCTTTATTGCAATTAATGGTTAATTAGCATCCTGAAGCTGTGTAAATGTCACGCTGCTTTCACACGCCCATCAAGACACATCACATCTCCGATTACACGGAATTAGCGTGTTTTTTATGCATGGCCTTTGCTGAACTCTGAATGTGATTAAAGTCTATATATAACAAGAGGCCTATGGTACGCGGAGGAGGTAAAGGAGACGCAAACCACAACTCCCAGCGCACGTTTCACACTCTTGTATCCAGTTAGGATCTAATTAAAAGTGATTCATTGTAAGAAATTATTTAAAGCTGAACTCCGCCCTTACTGTCAAAAATAAAATGTTCAAGGGGCCCATTCACACCAGACGCAGTGGGAGGAGGCGTTTTTGAATCCAACCTTTTTTTCAGTCAAGGTACCCTTTAAAATTATGGGCAGTCTTGAATGCGTTAGGGGTTGTGCGATGGTGGGAAGTTACTTTCATATTTGGTGGTCTTGTCCCGTTGCCCAAACCTTCTGGACTGAAATTTTTCACATGCTATCCCTGCTATTTGCTAAACCACTACCACCAGATCCCATTGTAGCCCTCGGAAATCTTCAGCCCCCCTCTATCTCTAAGGCCCCATGTACACGGGACGTTTCTGAACGATCGAAACTGACTGCTGGAAAACATAGGTAAAAAAGGTCTGTTTTGCATAATGCGTTTATGTGTGTTTACATTTAGAAGCATTTTGTAAAGATAAGCACATGAGAGCCTCTCAAATGCCCAGAATGCACTAAAAAGTGATAAATGATTAACTATTTCAGACTGTTTCAGAGAAATACAGAGAGTAGAAGCAGAGACAGCAGTATGCGTTGAGGTTAGCTTAGGTGTGAGTTGCTCATTAACATTTCTTTTGTTTCCAAGGGTGGGAAAGGTGTCTGGTGGAGGGAGTCATTAAGGCCACCTGGCAGGGGGTCTTCATGAGGAATTTGAGGTGTGAATGCTCATTATCATATCTTTTATTTCCAAGGGTAGGCGAGGTCTGAGGTATGAATTGGTCATTAACATATCTTTTGTTTCCAAGGGCGGGAGAGGTCTGGGGTGTGAATGGTCATTAACATATCTTTTGTTTCCAAGGGTGGGAGAGGTCTGAGGTGTGAATGGTCATTAACATATCTTTTGTTTCCAAGGGTGGGAGAGGTCTGAGATGTGAATTGGTCATTAACATATCTTTTGTTTCCAAGGGTAGGAGAGGTCTGAGGTGTGAATGCTCATTATCATATATTTTATTTCCAAGGGTAGGCGAGGTCTGAGGTATGAATTGGTCATTAACATATCTTTTGTTTCCAAGGGCGGGAGAGGTCTGGGGTGTGAATGGTCATTAACATATCTTTTGTTTCCAAGGGTGGGAGAGGTCTGAGGTGTGAATGGTCATTAACATATCTTTTGTTTCCAAGGGTGGGAGAGGTCTGAGATGTGAATTGGTCATTAACATATCTTTTGTTTCCAAGGGTAGGAGAGGTCTGAGGTGTGAATGCTCATTAACATTTCTTTTGTTTCCAAGGGTGGGAGAGGTCTGAGGTGTGAATTGGTCATTATCATATCTTTTGTTTCCAAGGGTGGGAGAGGTCTGAGGTGTGAATGGTCATTAACATATCTTTTGTTTCCAAGGGTAGGAGAGGTCTGAGGTGTGAATGGTCATTAACATATCTTTTGTTTCCAAGGGTAGGAGAGGTCTGAGGTGTGAATTGCTCATTAACATTTCTTTTGTTTCCAATGGTGGGAGAGGTCTGAGGTGTGAATTGGTCATTAACATTTCTTTTGTTTCCAAGGGTAGGAGAGGTCTGAGGTGTGAATTGCTCATTAACATTTCTTTTGTTTCCAAGGGTGGGAGAGGTCTGAGATGTGAATGGTCATTAACATTTCTTTTGTTTCCAAGGGTGGGAGAGGTCTGAGTTGTGAATTGGTCATTAACATTTCTTTTGTTTCCAAGGGTAGGAGAGGTCTGAGGTGTGAATTGGTCATTAACATTTCTTTTGTTTCCAAGGGTGGGAGAGGTCTGAGGTGTGAATGCTCATTAACATTTATTTTGTTTCCAAGGGTAGGAGAGGTCTGAGGTGTGAATGCTCATTAACATTTATTTTGTTTCCAAGGGTGGGAGAGGTCTGAGGTATGAATTGGGCATTAACATATCTTTTGTTTCCAAGAGTAGGAGAGGTCTGAGGTGTGAATGCTCATTAACATTTCTTTTGTTTCCAAGGGTGGGAGAGGTCTGAGGTGTGAATTGGTCATTACAATGTGTGACAAACTTGGTAGGAATTTCCTGTGTTCAGTGTTTTGTCCGTCTGAGCACCTTGAAAACGCTTTGCATGCATTTTTCATGATGAAAAAAGGCTCTAGTCAGCATTGGGAACTGGAAGAGTTAAAAAAAAATTTCAGCCGCTTATAAACGCGATTTACTGCATTTACAAGTGTTTTGTGTTTGAAATGCTGACAAAATCGACTGCTGAATGCAAGTTTGGTGCGTTCAAAAAACGTCTGTAAACTCAAATGCCTGTAAACGGCTGTAAACAACGATGTGTCCACGGACACAGAGGAGAACATTAGGGAGAGTTCATGGGCAGCTGAAAAAAATGCAGAACATCTCCTAAACGTGAAGTTATCAGCTGCAGTGTACATGGGGCCTAAATCCAAATGTAAACTTCTACAAACCACCACAGCAGCTGAACAGATCGTGGCCAAAGCATGGAAGTCCTCATCTCTGAGTATTCTTGCAGTTAATAATAAAGTTACCCAAGCAATGATCCGTGCCAAAGTGGAAGCTACCATCCTAGATTCGGTCCCCACATTCCTGGCGATATGGACCCCAAGGGTGGACCGGTTCCTTCCGCCGAACTTTGATGATACGCTGCTTCTCCCTTAGGACTATCTAGTCCCTCCTTGTGAAGGAATTACCATTTTCATTTTAATTATATATTGGTTTGGTCCCGAGAATGCTCTTTCTCCACTCGGAAGTCAAACACCTCCCGCCTCCTTCTCAGAACCTTCCTCTGGTTCTTCCTAGTCTCCTCCCCTCCTCTCTAACTCTCCTACCGTAACTCTTTTCCCGTTGCCTCACGCGGAACCCTCATGTAGTTCAAGGAAATATTGCTGTCCTCCCGGAGCTTTCCATGGCTCACCTTCCCTTGTTATGTAACACTTCCAGCTGTTCTCAAGGGTTCCTTGTTGAGTATCATAATACAGTCCTTTCTGTGGAAGGACAACCTGCTGTCCCTTATCTCCTCGACTTTTTTTCCTTTCTGTTTTTTATCGTTTTGTTTTGTTCATATCCATGTATTTGAGATGCCTTATGTTTGTCCTTTTGGCTCTGTAAATTAATAAAATGTTAGAACAAGAAAATTATGGGCAGTCTCGAGGCACCCCATTTTACAATATTATAAACTATTCTAATAGTTTTATATAATGCAGAAAAATCCACACATGTAGGACACCCAACGTTGGAGGTGAGTTATTCTTCCAAAGTAAATACACTTTTGCACGCTGGTACTGACCAGTATTCCAGGGTTTCTCCTCTCTCTCAGTTTTTCTCCATCACTGAGCTAATGTGACCCCAGCACTGATGGAGAGGAGCGGGGGAGGGTCAAACTAGGATGCTGTGCAGGCAACTGATATCCTCCTTATCAACGGATGATGTCATTGGTTGTCAGGACGCCGGCAGCTAGAAGGTCGTGATGGTGCACAATGAAAGCCCGCGGCTTTGTGTAACCAAAAGGCCGTCTTTTTCCACCCGCTGGCTTGTATACAAATTTTGGGCAATTTTTAGACATTTTGCCAAGGCACCCCTGAAGGAACCTCAAGGCACCCCAGGGTGCGGGGCACCCTGGCTGAGAAAGGCTGGCATAGACAGTCCAAAGTCCAGGTTATCTCATGGGCACAGTTCACCCTATTGTAGCGCGGTGGGGCAGCAGTGAACGCACAGGGGCCCGGAATGCAGTAGCCCATGTATGGAAGAACTTGTACAACAGCCCAGGGCGGAAGCCAACGGTCTGGGGACTTACAGTCAATGAAGCACACTGCCAGCCGGTAGTAGACCTGAACCAAAGACAGCACTTACCAATGGGTGTGGAATACGGCCTGACCAATCCAACCCAAGAAGGGAGCTTTCTGATGGCGCACACGTTGGCCCTGCTCTTTCCACCCTCCTCCAGAACCTCTCCCTGCCACTAGTACTATCCCTGACAGATGGGTACGCTCTCCCTACGCTAACCGCTTTGCAAATGTGCACCAACACCTGTGGGCAGGGACTTAAAGCAAAGTACCACCAAAATGGGAAACTTCACTTGGCACGCCAGTGCCGCACGGCGTATGACGTGACCAGGCCCGGCCGGGAAGAACCAAGCACGCGCCAAGTCCGTATGGGGCGGGACACTGTGCACAGGAAATCCATGCATGCGCAGACGGGGGAAGGATCCAAGGGTCCAACCCCCAATCCATAATCCATAGGTACCCCGGCCCAGCCACCACCACCAACCCCATAAAGGCAGCCAAAAACGAGGAGGGTGAAGGAGCGCGTAGTGCGGTTCCTAGTGTGGGCTGCGATTCCTGGAAAGGTGCAGGGACCTTTTTCCTGCATTTTGCGAGGCAGAGCAGTCCGTTCAAATGAATGGTGTGCCGTGCCTTGTCCCGCAAAACCGCACTGGTATTCACCAAGCCTTTATGGGGGGAGGAGCCTCTGGATCTGCTATGGGTGTAGGATTGTCTATATGGAAGTTTTCTAGTTATGTGGTTGTTTTTTTTTAATTAGTTGAACTAGATCAGGGGTCTCCAAACATTCTAAGCAAAGAGCCAGTTGACTGTCCATCAGACTTTACGGGGGGCTGGACTGTGGCCAGTGGGAGTAGAAAAGGTCCTGACATCATTGGGGAAAAAACAATGCCCCATCATTGGCTTCAGTGAGAGTATTGTGTCCCATCATTGGTGTCATTGGGGGGAATTGTGCCCCATCATTGGTGTCATTGGGAGGGATAGTGCCTCGTAAATGTGTGTCATTGGGCCCCATTGGTGGTGTCATTTGGAGAAATTGTGCTTCAGCATTGGTATTAATGGGAGGAATTGTGCCCCATCATTGTGTCATCCGGCTCCATTTTCTGTGTCAGTGGGAAGAATTATGCCCCATCATTGGTGTCATTGGGCTCCTTTGTTGGTTTCATTGGGAGGACTAGTGCCTCATCATTAGTTCATTGGATCCCATTGTTGGTTTCATTGGGAGGAACTGCGCTGCCCCATCATTGGTATTAATGGTAGGAATTGTGCCCCATCATTGTGTCATTGGGCCCCATTATTTGTGTCATTGGGAGAAATTGTGCCTCGGTTTTGGTGTCATTGGTCCCCATTGTTGGTCTCATTGGGAGGAACAGTGACTCATCATTTGTGTCATTTGGCCCCATTATTTCTGTCTTTTGGAGGAATTGTGCCTCATCACTGATGTCATTGGGCCCCATTATTTCTGTCATTGGGGGGAATTGTGCCTCATCACTGATGTCATTGGGCCCCATTATTTCTGTCATTTGGAGAAATTGTGCCTCATCATTGGTGTCATTGGGCCCCATTATTTCTGTTATTGGGGGAAATTGTGCCTCATCACTGATGTCATTGGGCCCCATTATTTCTGTTATTGGGGGAAATTGTGCCTCATCACTGATGTCATTGGGCCCCATTATTTCTGTTATTGGGGGAAATTGTGCCTCATCACTGATGTCATTGGGCCCCGTTATTTGAATTAATTTGTTTTTCAACATATGTAACATTTTCCAGTTTGTGTTTATCCTCTATGGTAGGAAAGGGTAGGAGAGAATGTCTACTGGGTTCAATGCTCTCTGTGTCCCCATCGGTATGATTCCCCCTCATTTCACTGACACCACTGGAACAGCAACTGAGGATACATGTTGAATATCTCGGGTGTCTCCGGAACACTCTGTCATTTCAGTCTAAGTTGTCATCCCCAATAAAGACACATCTACAATGTGATATGACAACATGCTCTTCGTTTGGCAGCCGGTATGGAAATCCTTCCATGGAACATTGTGGAGCGGGTCTCTCGGTGCCAGATTGGCAGTAGGAGATCTTCCATTCTGCCTGCCCATCTATTAATCTCAATTTCAGCTGACAGATTGTAAAAAATATAAATAAACAGCGCAAACATAGACCTCTATATCAAATCAATATACAAAGTGCAAACATATATAAAAAATTAAATAAATAGTGAAGTCCATCAAAATTAATAAACACAAAATTCAAAAATAGTTTGTGCAAACAGAAATTTTCAAATTCTTCTATTATAAAGAAACTTCCACCTTCCACCCGTGAAAACCAACATCAAATGCACTCACCAGATTAAGGTGAATGAAACGCCTTTTAGGAATTTATGGGATCCTAAACCCTCTTTGGTAACCACTCTATAGGAATCCTCACCTCCAGCATAGACTCCACCATCCAACCAGGGAGAAAAAAACTCAGATAGTGTAATATTGCAAAACACCATTCATAAGTGAAATCAAGGATTAAGGCCACTCACATTATAATCGCTTTAAAAAGGCATATTTATTAAGACCAGCTTCTTTCCAGATGAACAGTAGATGTAAGGCAACCTCTCACAGAATCTCACATCACAGCTCCAGGTTACAACAGAAGCTCCACAGAGACCACACATATACAGATCCCAAAAGATGGCCGCTGGAACGCACCGCTCAGCGTGCGCTCCACTCACCGGAAGTGACGTCAGACGTACGGGGTAGTAACCGTACGGGAGGGGCGAAACGCGTTGACGCATTTCCGGTTACTACCCCGTACGTCTGACGTCACTTCCGGTGAGTGGAGCGCACGCTGAGCGGTGCGTTCCAGCGGCCATCTTTTGGGATCTGTATATGTGTGGTCTCTGTGGAGCTTCTGTTGTAACCTGGAGCTGTGATGTGAGATTCTGTGAGAGGTTGCCTTACATCTACTGTTCATCTGGAAAGAAGCTGGTCTTAATAAATATGCCTTTTTAAAGCGATTATAATGTGAGTGGCCTTAATCCTTGATTTCACTTATGAATGGTGTTTTGCAATATTACACTATCTGAGTTTTTTTCTCCCTGGTTGGATGGTGGAGTCTATGCTGGAGGTGAGGATTCCTATAGAGTGGATACCAAAGAGGGTTTAGGATCCCATAAATTCCTAAAAGGCGTTTCATTCACCTTAATCTGGTGAGTGCATTTGATGTTGGTTTTCACGGGTGGAAGGTGGAAGTTTCTTTATAATAGAAGAAGAATTTGAAAATTTCTGTTTGCACAAACTATTTTTGAATTTTGTGTTTATTAATTTTGATGGACTTCACTATTTATTTAATTTTTTATATATGTTTGCACTTTGTATATTGATTTGATATAGAGGTCTATGTTTGCGCTGTTTATTTATATTTTTTACAATTTGTGTTGATCACATTGCACAGCAGCAGGATAGAACCTATAGTAGGGTATTTCACTAGGCGCAGGAAGAGTTTTCAGCTGACAGATTGTTTTCTCGGGGAAAATGAATCTCCGTGATCTCTCTGCACATCGGCTGGATGGCGTTCAACGCGCCCAAGTTAGTTGGTCCATGAAACTCTCCCAGATCCGGGTCTGCGAATTCTTGGCAAGAGACCTGGAAGCCATTTCTAAAACCAAAGCCAGCTGTCCTATCCTGGACCCAGAAAACGCCTCGCTTCCTCTTATCTCTGATTTGGAGTCTCAGATGTGTCTCCACACTTCAGGAAATGTCCATGGAAAGAAACTCCGAGGGGGCCTTAAAGGACACCCAGAGCGCCCATTGTGGTCTACGGGGGAGGGGCACATAGAGGTCAGTGCTTAACCACTTGAGCTCCGGGAGGATTTACACCCTTCATGACCAGGATATTTTTTGCTATTCAGCACTGAGCTGCTTTAACTGGCAATTGCGCCATCATGCAACACTGTACCCAAATGACATTTCTATCATTATTTTTCACACAAATAGAGTTTTCTTTTTTTAGTATTTTTTATTATAAAGACAAAAAAATACCCCACATTTTTCTAAAACATTTATTTAACATTCTGCAAACAAATAATCCTTCTTCTTAGATTTATTCTCCTCCATTTCTTTGGTGAGAATAACCCAAATCAGTGTTTATTATTTATTCTGTAGGAAGGTTATAGAGTCTGCAAACTATGCGATATATCTGACAATCGATCGATCCTGAAGTACTGACGGACAATCTCATTACTTGAGGCCTGAAAATGTCAGGACGGTACAAATCTCCCCAAATGTCAGGATGGTACAAATCCCCCCAAATGTCAGGACAGTACAGATATCCCCCCTAATGTCAGGACGGTACAAATCCCCCCAAATGTCAGGATGGTACAAATCCCCCCCAAATGTCAGGATGGTACAAATCCCCCCAAATGTCAGGATGGTACAAATCCCCCCAAATATCAGGATGGTACAAATCCCCCCAAATGTCAGGATGGTACAAATCCCCCCAAATGTCAGGACGGTACTGTAATGGAACCGGACCCAGACCACACTTGGGTATTTCCGTTATACTGCAGCTTCCCTGTGCGAACACAAATCCCTGGACACCACCGCTGATCATGCAGGAAATAGACAGCAGCAGTCTCTTCTTAAGACAGGAAGTCAACTCCTTATTTTTACATAAACACAAGATATATACACAGGGCGGGGAAACACAACCAGGGACAGGAAACACATCATCAGCCCGCCCCATCAGTGGGAAGGGCTACAGGAAACACCCCCACCCAACCAAGACACAGAACAATGGGATGTAGCACATGGCAGAGAACAATGGACAACCACATGGCAGTGAACAAAGGACAACACACCAATACACAATAGACATTCCAACCCTGTACCCCTTAACAGGCACAGGGTGGGTTAAACATAGAAATTTGGGAAGATGATACAGGGGTCCCCCCACCCCCAAAAGTCACTCCCGTAACAAGTACAAATCCCCCCAAATGTCAGGACAGTACAAATCCCCCCAAATGTCAGGACAGTACAAATCCCCCCAAATGTCAGGACAGTACAAATCCCCCCCAAATGTCAGGACAGTACAAATCTCCCCCAAATCTCAGGACAGTACAAATCTCCCCCCAAATGTCAGGACGGTACAAATCCCCCCAAATGTCAGGAAGGTACAAATCCCCCCAAATCTCAGGACAGTACAAATCTCCCCCAAATGTCAGGACAGTACAAATGCCCCCAAAAGTCAGGACAGTACAAATTCCTCCCAAATGTCAGGACAGTACAAATCCCCCCCAAATGTCAGGACGGTACAAATCCCCCCAAATGTCAGGAAGGTACAAATCCCCCCCAAATGTCAGGACGGTACAAATCCCCCCCAAATGTCAGGACAGTACAAATCCCCCCCAAATGTCAGCACAGTACGAATCTCCCCCAAATGTCAGGACGGTACAAATCCCCCCAAATGTCAGGACGGTACAGATATCCCCCAAATGTCAGGACAGTACAAATCCCCCCAAATGTCAGGACAGTACAAATCCCCCCAAATGTCAGGACGGTACAGATATCCCCCAAATGTCAGGACAGCTGAGGAGACTAGCAAGTCCAGGAGGTTGGAGGGAGTCTGAATTCCTGAGAAGTATGTGAGAACCCTATCAGGAGGCCAGGAGTGGGTCTGTGATAAAAATCTAAGTGAGCCTGAAGAACCCAGGGTCTTGGTAGACCAGTTCTAAAAACAATAGTGCTGCCGAAGTATAGCCAGGTGGGGTAGCATTTTTTCATTATGTGTGATTTCTGAAAAAGACCCCCTGCATGGGCAACCAGTCTGAACTGAAATTGGGGTTGGATTTTAAAAGTGGTCCCGCTGAGCCCTTTAACTATAGTTCCTGTTGGACTCACTTAAAAACACTCACTACTTTTGAGTCTAACCACCCCATATTAATATATATATATACACTATATTGCCCCCAGTATTGGGCCGCTGGACTTTCCACGCACATGACCTTTAATGGCCCCCCAGTCTCAGTCCGTAGGGTTCAATATTGAGTTGGCCCCGCCCTTCCCACACACATGACCTTTAATGGCCCCCCAGTCTTAGTCCGTAGAGTTCAATATTGAGTTGGCCCCACCCTTTCCACACACATGACCTTTAATGGCCCCCCAGTCTGAGTCCGTAGGGTTCAATATTGAGTTGGCCCCGCCCTTTGCAGCTATAACAGCTTCAACTCTTCTGGGAAGGCCGTCCACAAGGTTTAGGAGGGTGTCTATGGGAAGGTTGGACCATTCTTCCAGAAGCACATTTGTCAGGTCAGGCACTGATGTCGGGGGAGGAGGCCTGGCTCGCAGTCTCCGCTCTAATTCATCCCAAAGGGGTTCTATGGGGTTGAGGTCAGAACTCTGTGCAGGACAGTCAAGTTCCTCCACCCCAAACTGGCTCCTCCATGTCTTTATGGACCTTGCTTTGTGCACTGGTGGGCAGTCATGTTGGAACAGGAAGGGGCCATCCCCAAACTCTTCCCACAAAGTTGGGAGCATGAAATTGTCCAAAATGTTCCCTTCACTGGAACTAGGGGGCCAAGCCCAACCCCTGAAAAACACCCCCACACCATAACCCCCCCTCCACCAAACATTACACTTGGCACAATGCAGTCAGGCAAGAAACCGTTCTCCTGGCAACCACCAAACCCAGACACATCCATCGGATTGCCAGACAGAGAAGCGTGATTGGTCACTCCAGAGAACACGTCTCCCCTGCGCTAGAGTCCAGTGGCGGCGTACTTTACACCACGGCATCCAACGCTTTGCATTGCACTTGGTAATGGAAGGCTTGAATGCAGCTGCTCGGCCATGGAAACCCATTCCATGAAGCTCTCTACGCACTGTTGTTGGGCTCATCTGAAGGCCACACCAAGTTTGGAGGTCTTTAGCTATTGACTCTGCAGACAGTTGGTGACTTCTGCGCACTGTGCGCTTCAGCATGCGCTGACCCCGCCCTGTCATGTGACATGGCCTACCACTTGGTGGCTGAGTGGCTGTTGTTCCCAGTTGCTTCCACTTTGTTATAATCCCACTAACAGTTGAGCGTAGAATATTTAGTAGCCAGGAAATGTCCCGGATGGACTTATTGCCCAGGTGACCACCTATCACGGGACCACGCTTGGAGTCACTGAGCTCCTGAGAGCGACCCATTCTTTCACCAATGTTTGTAGAAGCAGTCTGCATGCCTAGGGGCTTGATTGTATACACCTGTGTCCATGGAGGGGATTGGAACACCTGAATCACATGATTGGGGGGCGGGGCCAATATGTTTGGCAATATAGTGTGTGTGTATAAATAAAGGGACATTTACCAATGAGACTCTGACTAATCCTTTTTTCCTCTAGTGCCCAGTACTGGGACTGCTACATCACTTCCTGTCAGCAGAGTGGATCCAGTTCTTCTGAGAGCGGAGGATCCTGGGACCTGTAGTCCTATAGCCAATACATCCCGTATTCCTGAGTGCTGGGTGAGTTACAGCTACCAGAGAGTTGGCGAATGAGCGGGAGGCCGGGAGAGCAGATATATGCTACAGCAGGGAACTGGACCTTTCTTAGTGCGGGATTCGAAGCTGAATACAAGGGACTGACGATCTTCTTTAGAGACAGATTACTGGCTCCTGCTGCAGGACTCGGCTCATCAGTTCAGCATAGCGGTGACACCGATCACCACACTGGCATTGCATCAGCTTCTCTGCATCAGCACTATCATTGTCTGGTCTTCACAAAGACATCTCTGCTCGCTGCGCTGACAGGCCATCAGGCTACACATCCCTGCAAACAGCCAAGAGCCTGTGCAAGAGCTCTCATTCCTAGGAGACTGTGCTATCCATAGGAGTGGTGAGTGTATGGATGTCCAACCCCTATCTGTCATTAATATAGAGACACTGCATGCAGACAGCTTCAAACCTCAGTACCAGGAGATCTTTGCTTTGAGCATTACACAGCCTACCTGTTTAACTTCATTGAATTACCAGTATTCACTAATGTTTATGGGCCCCACCATTGCTAGCAGAAGACAACAGATATCAGCACATGAGTAACATCACAGGACTCAGACTAAACAAAATGGCAGCTTTTTGGTAAAGCCCATCATTCTACTGTTTTCAGAAAACACAATGAGGCCTTTTAAAGAAAAGAATCCAGTCCCTCCAGTCACACATGATGGGGGGTCAATGATGTTTTGCTGCTTCAGGCACTGGATATCCTGACAGTGTGCATGGCATTATGAAATATGTACTACTAAAGAAGTCTGGCGTGCAATGTAGGGCCCGGTGTCAGAAAGTTGGGTCTCCGTCAGAGGTCATGGGTCTTCCAGCAGGACAATGACCCAAAGCACACGTCATAAAGCCCCCAGAAATGGTTTCAGACAAAGCGCTGGAGAGGACTGAACTGGCCAGCAATGAGTCCGGATCTCCATCCCATAGAGCTTCTGTAGAGAGATCTCAGAACAGCAGTTGGGAAAGGGAACCCTTCCAATCTGAGGGACCCGGAGCAGTTGGAGTGACCCAAAATTCCAGTAGAGAGGTGGAGGAAACTCATTGATGGTTACAGGAAGTCATTGGTTTCAGTTATTTGTTTCCAAGGAGTGCGCTACCAAATATTACATGGAGGCAGGGGCGAACTGACCCTTCAAGCACCCGGGCACTGCCCGAGGGCCCGTGGTCAGTAGGGGGCCCCAATGTTTGTAGAAGCAGTCTGCATGCCTAGGAGCGTGATTGTATACACCTGTGTCCATGGAGGGGATTGGAACACCTGAATCACATGATATGGAGGGGATTGGAACACCTGAATCACATGATATTCAGTACCTTTTTTGGGTGTGGTTTGAGTTTGGGCAAGGACACAGGGGCCCCATGATCCTCTATTGCCCGGGGGCCCCATGAGTTGTCAGTCTGCCCCTGCATGGAGGGTGCCAATAATTTTGTCTGGTCCATTTTTGGGGTTCTGCTTGGAATGGGTCAGATTTGGCTTTTTGTTTCTCCACTTTTTTATCATACCAATACAAACCAAAGAAATAAACATGAGAATGCCGAAACATTTGTCATTGCAGCAATTTTCTGGGTGAAGTGGTGCATTATGGGGGGCAATATTTTTGGCCATGACTGTATATCTGAACCCAGTGTGTGGGAGATGTCAGGAGGCTTGCAAGGTCAGGGCAACCACCGAGGACAAGCATTGTTAAGCGGCCCCTGCGGGGGTAGCGCTGCATACAGTATGTATAATTTTAGAATCTTGAGGTTTTCTAGTCGCAGAGTTTTTGATATTTTCCTTTTTTTTTTTTGTTTAATTTGAAGACACGTTATTAATTTTCTGAGCTTACCAGTAATTATGACGTTTTCGCCAAAGACATGCATTTGGGATGAATTTGTCTAATTTTAGCCCATTTACTGCGCAGAGATGAATTGGGTAATATTGTGATTGGATGTGTTTGATGAGCTGTATACGACGGAACGGCGCGCCTTCCATTACGGCTAATCTGGTGGAATGCGGTTATTTTTAGAGTATTTAGTCAATTGCCGGGAATTTTGTGTCATTTTAATTATATTTATCTATTTGATGAGCTTTATGTGAATGAATTGCGCTTTTTCTACAACGTCTAATTCCTCCGCTGACTGTATGTCTGCCGGCTGATGTGTTGTCTATGGATTGTTATCGCCGCCAAAAAAATAACAAAAGGGACTCAATTCTCAGTGCATGTATACAGTATACCACATGGTGGGGGGGGGCCACGGGGAAAACCCAAAGTGCATTTTTTATACATTAAATTTTGGTTCTAGACCAGGGGTGCCGGACCAGTGTCATTGGGGGAGGGGGGGGGGGGCTGCTTCAGCATTATGGTCGCCCTCACAGGGCTGAGTGTATCTGTAATACTATACAGGGGCATCCTTAGGCAGGTGCGGGGGGGGGGGGGGGGTGCGCGCTCAGGGTGACACTGGACCAGGGGTGGACTGACAACTCATGGGGCTCCCGTGCAATAGGGGATCATGGGGCCCCTGTGTCCTTGCCCAAACTCAAAAAAGCCTATGAAAAAGGTACCAGGGGCATCTCATGGGGCCCCCTACTGACCCCGGGCCCTGGGGCAGTGCCCGAGTTTCCAAATAGTCAGTCCGCCCTGCACCGGACCCGCTCCATGAAAAGGTCAGCTTTAAAGCAAGCCTCAGGATGGATCGGATCTGCGGATTGAGCATAGTGGGTCAGAGTCCGATCCATTATCCTCCCCAATCCATAGATCTGATCCATCCTGCGGGGATCGTCGGCTTGCAACCTATACGGGGGTGAATGATCTCTCCACGAAAAGGTAAGTTTTAAAGCAAGCCGACGATCCCCGCAGGATGGATCAGATCTATGGATTGGGGAGGATAATGGATCGGACTCCCATCCATTATGCTCAATCCGCAGATCCCATCCATCCTGTGGGGATCGTCGGAGGGGGTGTCACCAAGTGTTCCAGCACCAGGTGACACCAACCCTAAGGATGCCCCTGAGACTATATAAATATATCTACTCAGATGTCAAGAGTCCACCACCCTCCTTACATCACAGTGCAGCCCCCTTACTTTCTGCTACTGCTGGGGGCGGAGCTGGGAAGCATAAAGTGCAAGGTCTGGAGGGGGACCAGAGGAGAGTCTGGAGGAGGACCAGAGGAGGGCTGGAGTCAGCTGCCAGATCCTACTGAATGCTGAGACCAGGAGAGGTGGAGACAAGGGGGTGCTGCGACTGCACAGAGAGGAGCGGGATCTGTAGGAGGAGTTCTGTCCTCCTCTCTACTGCCGATTGCTGAGATGGGAAGGGGGAAGGGGTGGGGGTCAGACATGAGGAAAGGTATGAGGGCCACATAAAATAGACTGGCGGGCCAGATTTGGCTTTGTATTTCACACATGTTGTCTAATAAGTAATAATACAGTGCTCAAAAACAATGAAAGGAAGACTTTGAAAACCCATCAGATCCCAATGGGGAGGAATCTCCTGCTGGATCTCTATACTAACATGGACGGGGGGATGGGTGAGGAACGTAAGGACGCCCCATCGTTTGATGGAAATGATCGACCTACAGAGGACTGAATTCAAAGACACCCCGAAAATCAAAATGAAGAAATGATGCAGCAGGCGAGTCCATTTTGCTGAAATGTCATTGCAGCAACTCAGAATGGCCCTCAGTAGTCTGTGTGGCCCCCACATGCTTGTATGCATGCCTGACAACGTCGGGGGAGGGTCCTAATGAGACCACGGATGGTGTCCTGGGGGATTTCCTCCCAGATCTGGACCAGGGCATCACTGAGCTCCTGGACAGTCTGAGGTGCAACCTGGCGGCGTCAGATGGACCGAAACATGACATCCCAGAGGGGTTCTATTGGATTTAGGTCAAACGAATGTGGGGGCCATTCAATGGTATCAATTCCTTCATCCTCCAGGAACTGCTTGCATACTCTCCCCACATGAGGCCGGACATTGTCATACACCAGGAGGAACCAGGACCCACTGCACCAGGAGGAACCAGGACCCCCTGCACCAGGAGGAACCCAGGACCCACTGCACCAGCGTAGGGTCTGACAATGGGTCCAAGGATTTCCTCCCCATACCTAATGGCAGTCAGGGTGCCATTGTCTAGCCTGTAGAGGTCTGTGTGTCCCTCCATGGATATGCCTCCCCAGACCATCACTGACCCACCACCACAACAGTCATACTGAACCATGTTACAGGCAGCAGAACGTTCTCCGCGGCTTCTCCAGACCCTTTCACATCTGTCACATGTGCTCAGGGGGAACCTGCTCTCATCTGTGAAAAGCACAGGGTGCGAGTGGTGGACCTGCCAATTCTGGTGTTCAATGGCAATAACCAATTTAGCTCTATGGTGCTGGGCAGTGAGCACAGGGCCCACTAGAGGACGTCGGGCCCTCAGGCCACCCTCATGAAGTCTGTTTCTGATTGTTTGGTCAGAGACATTCACACCGGTGGCCTGCTGGAGGTCATTTTGTTGGGCTCTGGCGGGGCTCATCCTGTTGCTCCTTGCACAAAGGAGCAGATACCGGTCCTGCTGATGGGTTAAGGACCTTCTACGGCCCTGTCCAGCTCTCCTAGAGGAACTGCCTGTCTCCTGGAATCTCCTCCATGCTCTCGTCTCCTGGAATCTCCTCCATGCTCTTGTCTCCTGGAATCTCCTCCACGCTCTTGTCTCCTGGAATCTCCTCCATGCTCTTGTCTCCTGGAATCTCCTCCACGCTCTTGTCTCCTGGATTCTCCTCCACGCTCTTGTCTCCTGGATTCTCCTCCATGCTCTTGTCTCCTGGATTCTCCTCCATGCTCTTGTCTCCTGGAATCTCCTCCATGCTCTTGAGACTGTGCTGGGAGATACAGCAAACGTTCTGGCAATGGCAGATCCTGGAGGAGTTGGACTGCCTGTGCAACCTCTGTAGGGTCCAGGTATGGCCTCATGCTACCAGTAGTGAAATGACCCGAGCCAAATGTAAAACGAGTGAAAAACAGTAAAAAAAGATGAGTAAGGAAACAATGTCAGTTGCCTCCACCTGTAAAAGCATTCCTGTTTTGGGGGTTGTCTCATTGTTGCCCATCTAGTGCTCCTGTTGTTCATTTAATTAATGCCAAAGCAGCTGAAACTGATGAACAACCCCCTCTGCGACACACCTGACCAGATCCATATCCCAGCAGTGTCATTGACTCGATGCGACTCGGATTACAAAGTCTTCCTTTCATTTTTTTGACCCGTGTATATTGAATATATTTTGTGGACCTATTCCATCACTCTTGGGCAATAAATTAGGTACATTTAATTATGTTTATAGGTTGGGAAGGAAGCATTTTTAAATGAATACATTAAACAATGCTGCTGGCTCCTGCTCCTTCCGTACTGCTTCCCTAAACTTTGGGACTTTATAGGAAAGAGTTAACAGTGGACATTGCAGTCTCTAGCTTGTCTCTTGGTTTCCAGAAAAAGGGGGGAGGTGGAGAGAGGAGTGGAGGAGTCCCAGTGTAGGGAGACACAACTCTAGCCCAAGGGTGGCTCCATAGGACACTGCAAGAGAAAGGAGCCACCCTGAGAGAGGAAACCTGGGATAGTAGTCCTGGCAGGAGCCTAAACTGGAACATAGACGAGGATTAACCCCTCAATACCGGGCACTTTCACCCCCTTCCTGCCCAGGCCAATTTTCAGCTTTCAGCACTGTTGCACTTTGAATGACAGTTGCGCAGTCATGCACACACTGTACACATATGACATTTGTATCATTTTTTCACACAAATACTGTAGAACTTTATTTTGGTGGTATTTAAAGTGACTTCAATGCTTCATTTGTTTAAAAATAACAAACATGTTACAATTACCTATTCTGTGCAGTGGCTTTACACAGAGCAGCCTCAATCCCCTTCTTGGGTCCCCGCTGGTGTTCCTGGCTCCTCCCCCTCAAGCAGTGCCCCCAGGGAAAGCTACTTGCCCTTGGGGCAGCACTACGTGTTCGTCCCGAGCCACTGCTCTATGCATCCACAATACATGTAGAGCCATGGCTTGGCCCCCCCCCCCCCCGGCTCTCTCCTTATTGGCTCACTGGTTGTGATTGTTTTAGTTTCTGTTGTAAAACTCTGCAGATAAATAAATTTGCTTCTTCACTGATGTGTGCTGACGAGGCTGCACTGATAAGCTGCACTGATGGGCACTGAGAGGCTGCACTGGTGAGGATACACTGATAGGCTGCATTGATGGGCACTGATAGGTTACACTGATGAGGATGCACTGATAAGCTGCATTGATGGGCACTGATAGGCTGCACTGGTGAGGATGCACTGATAGGCTGCATTGATGGGCACTGATAGGTTACACTGATGAGGATGCACTGATAGGCTGCATTGATGGGCACTGATAAGTTGCACTGGTGAAGATGCACCGATGGGCACTGATACGCTATTTTGGTGAGGATGCACTGATAGGCTGCATTGATGGGCACTGATGGGCTGCACTGGTGAGGCTGCACTGATAGGCTGCATTGATGGGCACTGATGGGCTGCACTGGTGAGGCTGCACTGATAGGCTGCATTGATGGGCACTGATAGGTTGCACTGGTGAAGATGCACCGATGGGCACTGATACGCTATTTTGGTGAGGATGCACTGATAGGCTGCATTGATGGGCACTGATGGGCTGCACTGGTGAGGCTGCACTGATAGGCTGCATTGATGGGCACTGATGGACTGCACTGGTGAGGCTGCACTGATAGGCTGCATTGATGGGCACTGATGGGCTGCACTGGTGAGGCTGCACTGATAGGCTGCATTGATGGGCACTGATAGGTTGCACTGGTGAAGATGCACCGATGGGCACTGATACGCTATTTTGGTGAGGATGCACTGATAGGCTGCATTGATGGGCATTGATGACCACTGATGAGGTGGCACTGATAAACACTGATCTGCTACACCAATGGGCTGCACTCATAATCAGGGCACTGGTGATCAGTGCTCTAATTATCAGTGTAAATATCCCCTGTCACTATTATTATTATTATACAGGATTTATGGCGCCAACAGTTTGCTCAGCACTTTACAATATAACGGGAGACAATACAGCAACAATACAGATCAATACAAGAGGGATAGGAGGGCCCGATTCTGGGAGCTTACAGTCTAGGAGGGAGGGGCTAATCTTGGGAGCTTACAATCTACATGAAAGACAGTTATCAGCTTTCCTTTCCTCAGACAGTCACAGCGCTGAGGAAAGGAAATGTGTATAACTGGCATTTGTTTACATGTGATGAGCTGTGATTGGACACAGCTGACCACATGGTAAAGAGCCAACGTCATTGGCACTTTACCCTGATTGGTGATGCTGTGCTGTACACCCCCCGTGACTGGCGTGACCTGGAGGACGTCATATGACATCCACCCGGAGGGATGAACAGCCCGCCCAGCCATCAATCTGCTATAGGCTGGGTGTGATCCGGTTTAATCATCTGGTGCCTAAAATCTGAGGGTGTAATATCACTATAACAGGGGCCAGTCTGGAGTCAGTCTGTAAGGGGGGAGGAGGAGGGAGGAGCAGGGGAGTGCCTTTCCACCCTAGGCTATGGGGCTGTGTGTTTCTATTGATGCACACAGTGTAGGAAGACACAAGTCTAGTCCCTGCATACAAGGGTGGCTCCATAGGACGCTGCAAGAGAAAGAAGCCACCCTGAGACAGGAGACCTGGAGGAGAGGTCATGTGACCAGCCTAAAGTGGAACATTAGGTCATTAATAAAACCAAAGCAAGAAGATGCTGAAGATGCTTAAACATTGAGGAGAGTGTAATATCACTTCCACGGCGGTATATTGAACCCAGCGGAGGACGGGTGTCACTGGCAGGGCTGTCTTAATGCATGGGCACCCCGAGGCACTGCCCAGGGGTCTTGTTTGCATAGGGGGCCCCATGATAATCTTGCATTACATCATGATTGCCAACTGTCCCGGATTTGCCGGGACAGTCACTCTTTTAGCTAAGCTGTCCCAGGATGCCCTTCTTATCACAGAATTGCGCCCTCTTGATTCCCCTGTACCATGCCCTTCTACCTCCCCCCCCCAATACCATACCCTTCTACGTCCCTCCCCCCGTACTGTGCCCTTCTACCTCCCTCCCCCCTATACTGTGCCCTTCTACCTCCCTCCCCCCCGGAATGTGCCCTTCTACCTCCCTCTCCCCCCCGTACTGTGCTCTTCTAACTCCCCCCCCCGTACTGTGCCCTCCTACCTCCCTCCCCCCATACTGTGCCCTTCTACCTCCCCCCCCCGTACCGTCCCCTTCTACCTCCCTCCCCCCATACTGTGCCCTTCTACCTCCCTCCCCCCCGGAATGTGCTCTTCTAACTCCCCCCCCGTACTGTTCCCTTACTCCTCCCTCCCCCTATATTGTGCCCTTACACCTCCCACCCCCCTGTACTGTGCCCTTACACCTCCCTCCCCCGTACTGTGCTCTTCTACCTCCCCCTTCCCCGTACTGTGCCCTTCTACCTCCCTCCCCCCCGTACTGTGCCCTTCTACCTCCCTCCCCCCTGTACTGTGCCCTTCTACCTCCCTCCCCCCCGTACTGTGCCCTTCTACCTCCCTCCCCCCCGTACTGTGCCCTTCTACCTCCCTCCCCCCTGTACTGTGCCCTTCTACCTCCCTCCCCCCCGTACTGTGCCCTTCTACCTCCCTCCCCCCGTACTGTGCCCTTCTACCTCCCTCCCCCCGTACCGTCCCCTTCTACCTCCCTCCCCCCCAGAATGTGCCCTTCTACCTCCCTCTCCCCCCCGTACTGTGCTCTTCTAACTCCCTTCCCCCCCGTACTGTGCCCTTCTACCTCCCTCCCCCGTACTGTGCCCTTCTACCTCCCTCCCCCCACACTGTGCCCTTCTACTCCCCCCCCGTACTGTGCTCTTCTACCTCCCCCTTCTCCGTACTGTGCCCTTCTACCTCCCTCCCCCCGTACTGTTCCCTTCTACCTCCCTCCCCCCCGTACTGTGCCCTTTTACCTCCCTCCCCCCATACCGTCCCCTTCTACCTCCCTCCCCCCATACTGTGCCCTTCTACCTCCCTTCCCCCGCACTGCGCCCTTCAACCTCCCTCCCCCTTACTGTGCCCTTCTACCTCCCTCCCCCTGCACTGTGCCCTTCTACCTCCCTCCCCCGCACTGTGCCCTTCTACCTCCCTTCCCCCGCACTGCGCCCTTCAACCTCCCTCCCCCTTACTGTGCCCTTCTACCTCCCTCCCCCTTACTGTGCCCTTCTACCTCCCTCCCCCGCACTGTGCCCTTCTACCTCCCTCCCCCGCACTGTGCCCTTCTACCTCCCTCCCCCCGTACCATCCCCTTCTACCTCCCTCCCCCCCAGAATGTGCCCTTCTACCTCCCTCTCCCCCCCCCCGTACTGTGCTCTTCTAACTCCCTTCCCCCCCGTACTGTGCCCTTCTACCTCCCTCCCCCGTACTGTGCCCTTCTACCTCCCTCCCCCCACACTGTGCCCTTCTACTCCCCCCCCGTACTGTGCTCTTCTACCTCCCCCTTCTCCGTACTGTGCCCTTCTACCTCCCTCCCCCCGTACTGTTCCCTTCTACCTCCCTCCCCCCCGTACTGTGCCCTTTTACCTCCCTCCCCCCATACCGTCCCCTTCTACCTCCCTCCCCCCATACTGTGCCCTTCTACCTCCCTTCCCCCGCACTGCGCCCTTCAACCTCCCTCCCCCTTACTGTGCCCTTCTACCTCCCTCCCCCTGCACTGTGCCCTTCTACCTCCCTCCCCCGCACTGTGCCCTTCTACCTCCCTCCCCCGCACTGTGCCCCTCTACCTCCCTTCCCCCGCACTGTGCCCCTCTACCTCCCTTTCCCTGCACTGTGCCCCTCTACCTCCCTCCCCCGCACTGTGCCCCTCTACCTCCCTTCCCCCGCACTGTGCCCTTCTACCTCCCTCCCCCCCTGTACTGTGCCCTTCTACCTCCCTCCCCCCCCCCGCACTGTGCCCCTCTACCTCCCTCCCCCACACTGTGCCCTTCTACCTCCCTCCCCCCCCCTACTGTGCCATTCTACCTCCCTCCCCCGCACTGTGCCCTTCTACCTCCCTCCCCCGCACTGTGCCCCTCTACCTCCCTCCCCCGCACTGTGCCCTTCTACCTCCCTCCCCCCCCCCTACTGTGCCATTCTACCTCCCTCCCCCGCACTGTGCCCCTGTACCTCCCTCCCCCGCACTGTGCCCCTGTACCTCCCTCCCCCGCACTGTGCCCCTGTACCTCCCTCCCCCGCACTGTGCCCCTGTACCTCCCTCCCCCGCACTGAGCCCTCTGTATTGATCGGTCTTTGATTTATGGCACGTTTTCTTATTGTTTAAAATCAATTTTATTGAAAGTCCTAATAAATATATAATCAATTCCATCCACCAATTATACATTAATTCTTGACAGTCGGTGCATAACTTGGGGCAGTCTGGTAGGGGCCCCAGTGCATGACTCTGCCCAGGGGCCCGTGATGCTATTGAGACAGCCCTGGTCCTTGGCACAGCGCCCGGCAGTGAAACAGTTACCTGCCCCCCCTCCCCCCATCCAGAATAATCGGGAATTGTGAGCTCAGCCGGCAGAACACAGGATCTGATTTACAAATAAAGTTTCTGGCGGTTCCTCCAGAGTTATTTGTCTGTTGCTTTTTTAAAACACATTACCATTTTGATGAAATCAAAGGCTGAACACAGCACTTGCCAGGCATGATTGCTGTAGAGAGTTATTGCTTGATTCATCTAAATGGATCTAATTCTCAGCCCCGGATCCGAGCTTCATGGATATTAAAAAAAAATAAAAAAAATAAAAAAAAACAACAATAAAAAAAAGAAGAGTGCCGGGAGGAGGCTGCGCGGTGCCCGAGGAAAGCAGAGGGCTGCGGGCCTTAAAGTGAACCTGTCAGGATAGAAAGGTCTGGAAGGTGCGGGCTGCGAGAGTGTCCTCCAATGAGAGTGCCTGATCCAATGAGTCACGGGGCCGACACAAGCATGCGCCCAGAGAGGACCCAAAAACAGTCTGAACTCCTTCCCTGTATATTGGGTTCAGGGCAGACAGTCACAAGGTAGTGAAGGATCCTACACCTTCACCCAGCAATGGAAGATCCAATATCCTGGCAGTGTTACCGGTACCGATTGTCAATATTGAGGAACAGATATTGATCCTCAACCATCACACAACTACATGAACCCCTTCAGTGCCAGGCACCCCCCCCCCTCCACAGACACACTGTAATGGAACCGACCCAATCTATGCTTGGGTATTTCCGTTACAATACCGCTTCCCCGTCCGAACACCGACCACGGACACCACCGCTGACCATACAAGACTAGACGAGACCAATCTGTCCAAACACCGACCACGGACACCACCGCTGACCATACAGGACTAGACGAGACCAATCTGTCCAAACACCGACCACGGACACCACCGCTGACCATACAGGACTAGACGAGACCAATCTGTCCGAACACCGACCACTGATACCACCGCTGACCATACAAGACTAGACGAGACCAATCTGTCCAAACACCGACCACGGACACCACCGCTGACCATACAGGACTAGACGAGACCAATCTGTCCGAACACCGACCACTGACACCACCGCTGACCATACAAGACTAGACGAGACCAATCTGTCCGAACACCGACCACTGACACCACCGCTGACCATACAAGACTAGACGAGACCAATCTGTCCGAACACCGACCACTGACACCACCGCTGACCATACAAGACTAGACGAGACCAATCTGTCCGAACACCAACCACAGACACCACAGAGACCATACACGACTAGATGACACCAATCTGTCCGAACACCGACCACTGACACCACCGCTGACCATACAAGACTAGATGACACCAATCTGTCCGAACACCGACCACTGACACCACCGCTGACCATACAAGACTAGACGAGACCAATCTGTCCGAACACCGACCACTGACACCACCGCTGACCATACAAGACGAGACCAATCTGTCCGAACACCGACCACTGATACCACCGCTGACCATACAAGACTAGACGAGACCAATCTGTCCGAACACCAACCACAGACACCACAGAGACCATACACGACTAGATGACACCAATCTGTCCGAACACCGACCACTGACACCACCGCTGACCATACAAGACTAGATGACACCAATCTGTCCGAACACCGACCACTGACACCACCGCTGACCATACAAGACTAGATGACACCAATCTGTCCGAACACCGACCACTGACACCACCGCTGACCATACAAGACTAGATGACACCAATCTGTCCGAACACCGACCACTGATACCACCGCTGACCATACAAGACTAGACAACACCAATCTGTCCGAACACCGACCACGGACACCACCGCTGACCATACAGGACTAGACACCAATCTGTCCGAACACCGACCACGGACACCACCGCTGACCATACAGGACTAGACGAGACCAATCTGTCCGAACACCGACCACTGACACCACCGCTGACCATACAAGACTAGACGAGACCAATCTGTCCGAACACCGACCACTGACACCACCGCTGACCATACAAGACTAGACGAGACCAATCTGTCCGAACACCGACCACTGACACCACCGCTGACCATACAAGACTAGATGACACCAATCTGTCCGAACACCGACCACTGACACCACCGCTGACCATACAAGACTAGATGACACCAATCTGTCCGAACACCGACCACTGACACCACCGCTGACCATACAAGACTAGATGACACCAATCTGTCCGAACACCGACCACTGACACCACCGCTGACCATACAAGACTAGATGACACCAATCTGTCCGAACACCGACCACTGACACCACCGCTGACCATACAAGACTAGATGACACCAATCTGTCCGAACACCGACCACGGATACCACCGCTGACCATACAAGACTAGACAAGACCAATCGTGAAAAAAAATCAGGAAATAGACTACTTTTTTAACACAGATACAAGATACTGTATATACATTCAAGGGAACAACCCCCCCTCCCTGCATAACGACGCAGGGTGGGGCAAACCAAATCTAGCAACAAGAAACACATCAGCAGACACCCCCACCAAGCCAATACACAAACACATACAGGTGAAACTTGAAAACTTAGAATCTGGTGCATTCATTCATTCATTTATTTCAGTGCAGCAACTTAAAAGGTGACACTAATATATGAGACTCATTCCATGCAAAGCAAGATAGTTCCAGCCGTGATTTGTCATCATTGTGATGATTATGGCTTACAGCTCATGAAAACCCCAAATCCACAATCTCAGAAAATGAGAATATTCCATGCAATCAATAAAACACGGATTGTACATAGAACAATATCAGACCTCTGAAAAGTAGAAGCTGCATATGTACTCAGTACTTGGTTTGGGCCCCTTTTGCAGCAATTACTGCCTCCATGCGGCGTGGCATGGAAGCTATCAGCCTGTGGCACTGCTGAGGTGTTATGGAAGACCAGGATGCTTCAATAGCGGCCTTCAGCTCTTCTGCATTGTTTGGTCTCATGTCTCTCATCTTTCTCTTGGCAATGCCCCATAGATTCTCTATGGGGTTCAGGTCAGGTGAGTTTGCTGGCCAATCAAGCACAGTAATCCCACGGTCATGGAACCAGGTTTTGGTGCTTTTGGCAGTGTGGGCGGAGCCAATTCCTGCTGGGAAATGAAGTCAGCATCCCCATAAAGCTCGTCTGCGGAAGGAAGCATGAAGTGCTCCAAAATCTCCTGGTAGACGGCTGCGGTGACCCTGGACTGAATGAAGCACAGTGGACCAACACCAGCAGATGACATGGCTCCCCAAATCAACACAGACTGTGGAAACTTCACACTGGACTTCATCTTGCAGTGTGGGCCTCTCCATTCTTCCTCCATACTCTGGGTCCTTGGGCCCCTCCGTTCTTCCTCCATACTCGGGGTCCCTTGTGCCTC